>NC_044032.1:606409394-606550894 GCF_901765095.1 Microcaecilia unicolor
ACTATAACAACATTTAGCACATTGTTATACTATTCCACCCACCTTAATGGGGATTGTTTGGGTGTTGCGATGCCGTAGCCTTTGGAATCCAAATTCCCTCCAACTTTCATGGTGTCGCAAGGCTTCCTTTGTTCGATGTATTCGTTCATGGTGGACTCCAGCAAGTAGGCATATTTCCCTTTGGACTTCCGTACCCGGGCTACTCCTTCTGCTGTAGTCTTCACAAATACTGATGGCTCAGCACTTTTCATGTAAGTCCACATTTTATCAAATACTTGAATTTTAGATCTCTGCATAAAAAAAGATTTAGTGCAGATAAAGTAAATAGCTAGAAATACAGATGTGTAAATAGATAGGACTTTGCGTGTATTTTGGTAGATATATTCCTCACCTTTCTCTCTAGTAACTTTGGGACCCTTTTACTAAGCTGCGGCAAAAAGTGGCCTGTGACAGTGCAAGCGTGTCTTTTGGGAGCACACCGGGCCAGTTTTTGCTGCTTCCTGGAAAAAGGGTCTTTTTTAAGGGGGCAGAAAACGGACACGCGGCAAAATAAAAACCAGCGCGTGTCCATTTTCAGCCTGAGATCTTACTGCCACCCATTGATGTGGAGGTAAAGTCTCACGCACTACCCTGGAGGTAGGCATGCAGCGCGTGTCCACTGCCACGTACCGCAGGGTAAGCGCCATGTGGTAGAAAATAGAAAATATTTTCTACCACGCGTTTTCGGTGCATGCCAAATTCAGAATTATCACCCGGGGCGCGTGGTAGCCGGGAGATAATACTGATTTGGCACACACTGGACACGCGTCCAGGGTCCCCTTTGTTGTCTAATTGTCTTAAAACATGAGTGATCTTAAAATGAAATTAAGACATAATTTTGCTGAAGTCTTCCTGTTCTGAGAACAGAGGAAGCCTCTCTGGGTAAGTGAACATTAATTTGAGAGAGATTTGGTAACTAAAAGTTTGGGATAGAAGAGAATTTGTGGGTTTAGCGATAACGTTTTCTAATTTCATTAAAAAGGCAAAAAATAGTTATTAGCTTGTCTAAAAAAAAGTCTAATATTTAAACTTTTTTTTTAGACAAGCTAATGACTATTTTTTGCCTTTTTAATGAAATTAGAAAACATATTTTTGTCTTAGCTTAACCTTAGTGTTATAGGCCTAGGTCATTAAAAGTAGGTATTAGAGTGGTTAGAAAGTGTAGCATTCAGTTGCCTCAAGTTTGGCAGTAAGCCTACCATAGGTTTACTGTGTGCCAATCTGGATCTATTGACGGTCCAATGCGGGAGCTGGCGGTATTTCCACCTTCAGCATGTAAGTATAGAATAGTAGGAGGATCACCATACAGGACTCCAAGATACAAGGTCACCAAACACATAAAGAGGAATCCAATAAAATTTGTATGGAAATATGATGTTTGATTTTAAGAAAATATTTTTAAAAAGCAAAGAAAAGACCTCAAAACGCCCGACTGCTTACTTTCAGTTTTCGGCGGCTTTAACTGGGGGCATGGTGTTCATCACTGGTCATAAAAACCTTGCTTGGAAAGAATTATTTTAACTTTTAATTTATTTCCAAATTTATTTCCAAAAAGATTTTAACAATTTTGTTCTTTTTTACAAAAAAGTTTTTTTTTAAATATATTGACAATATCAATTCTAACTTCAAAATTTATTTAGTTCATAAAAACCTTCACTGATTCTCATGAAGTGCTATAAAGCAGCTTTACAAAGATAAGTGCTCAACTTTACTTTATCTTTGTAAAGCTGCTTTATAGCACTTCATGAGAATCAGTGAAGGTTTTATGAACTAAATAAATTTTGAAGTTAGCATTGATATTGTCAATATATTTTAAAAAAACCTTTTTTGTAAAAAAGAACAAAATTGTTAAAATCTTTTTGGAAATAAATTTGGAAATAAATTAAAAGTTAAAATAATTCTTTCCAAGCAAGGTTTTTATGATCAGTGATGAACACCATGCCCCCAGTTAAAGCCGCCGAAAACTGAAAGTAAGCAGTCGGGCGTTTTGAGGTCTTTTCCTTGCTTTTTAGAAATATTTTGTTAAAATCACACATCATATTTCCATATAAATTTTATTGGATTCCTCTTTATATGTTTGGTCACCTTCAGCATGTGGCATTTCCAGCACTAGCGTAAATATTCAAAAATATTTCTGCAGGGGGTTACCTGGTGGTAATCAAGCAGCAATGCATACTACCCGGTTACTGCTGGGTTAGAGTGGGAGCCCTTTCTACCACCTCAATGGGTGGCGGTAAGTGCTCCCCCCACATGGTCACACAGTAAGAGCAATGGCCATGGTCTTTCTTTTGCCTTTTTACCCACTGCGGTAAAAAGGGCCTCAGCGCGTGGCAAAAACAGCCCCCACTGCTAGTGCAGGCCCTTTTTACCTCAGAATAGTAAAAGGGCCTTCAAGTGATTTATAATAAGCAACAAATTATTTGCAGTTCAGTGAAATGCAAACACAAAATAGAAGCATAAAATATACAAAATAATCTAAAAGCCATGTTTATTAGTTTAGGTATCCCTATTCCCTTAGGAACTGTAAATAACTGTACAACTCACCAATATTACAACACAGAAGTCTAGCAACCAGATGAGTGCTATATAGGCTTATGAATTATGTGCCACATGTATGATAATCTCCCAGTTTGTGAGAGATCACATGTGTGTACTTGGTGCAAAAAGCTCCTGGCTCTCAAAGAACAAGTCTGGTCTATGAAGGCTAGAGTAGCAGGCTTAGAGGAGCTGTGGCAAATAAAGAGCTACATAGAGGAGACCTAAAGGCACATAATAAAGAAGTGTCACCTCCAATCTGGCAACTTCAGTTCTATCTTGTAGAAGAAAGGTCTCCTGAAAGGAGATCATCACAATGGTGAGGCATGAAGTGATCATGTAGCTAGGACTTGCCCTCCAGGGGATGCAATATCCTCTTGTACCTAGGATGTGTCTCCAGGGGATTCTGTCTAGGAACAAAAGGTTTGATCAGCCGCTTTAGTTGGAGATTTGATCATTGAAGCATATAGGAACCTGTTTACTAAGGTGCACTAGTGTTTTTAGTTTGCACTAAAAACGCTAGCACACGCACCTATAGCACAGCTTAGTAAACAGGGCCTATAGATTTTTGGGTGGCTGATGGTCATAAGAATTGCTTGGTCACTTGCCAGCCTGGGTGCAAATATGATGAACCTCTGCATCACTGAGAAAAGATTTTAAACAGTGCTGTGAAGGAGCCATCTGTTTTTATAGACGTGGGTACCAATGACATAGGAGAATGTAGGAGAGAGGTTTTTTGAAGCCAGATTTAGGCTGTTAGGTAAAACATTGAACTCTATAACCTCCCAGGTAGCATTCTCTGAAATGCTGCCTGTTTCATGCACAGGACCCAGAAGGCAGGCAGGCAGAGTCTCAATGCATGGATAAGACAATGGAGTTGGGAAGGAGAATTTAGATTTGTTAGGAACTGGATAATGTTGTGGGGAAGGAGGAGCCTATTCTGAAAAGATGGGTTTCACGTCAACCAGGGTGGAGCCAGGCTACTAGTGCTGATCTTTAAAAAGGAGATAAAACAATTTTTAAACTAGAAGCTAGGGGAAAACTGGCAATCACTCTGGAGCATATCATGCAGAGTTAGGTATCTTTGAAGGATACTATCCGAACAGGGAACTTAGGGCATCTCGATAAAGAGCTAACAAAAAAGACAGAAATTACCAAAGAGTAGTGATTGCACCTTTTTTTTTTTTTGTTACATTTGTACCCGGTGCTTTCCCACTCAGGGCAGGCTCAATGAAGCAGGCAATAGAGGGTTAAGTGACTTGCCCAGAGTCACAAGGAGCTGCCTGTGCCAGGAATTGAACTCAGTTTCTCAGGACCAAAGTCCACCACCCTTACCACTAGGCCACTCCTCCACTTGAATCTGTCAACTGCTAAGGAGGTTACAGATATTAAAAAATATATTTTGGAATGTCTGTGTACAAATTGTAGAAGCCTAAAATATAAGATGGGATGGTTAGAATATATGGCACTGAAAGGTATAGTTATCAATGTGGGCTACCATTCAAACGTGTTATTTTACCACTAACTTGTGCTGTTTTAGCACTGGTTGTATGCAATGAGGCCTAGTTACTAATAATTGGAGTTAACATGACATTACATTACATGCATTCTTATATTCAACAAATACTCAATCAGGTTTTATGTAGATTACATAATAAGAAATCCCGCAATATCTGGAGAATAACAAACAGAAACCAACATGGGAAATATAATAACAGTTGGTTAAAAATCACTTAAGGGTAAGTTTTCAAAGCTTTCCTAAAAGAGGCATTACGACTCTTCTGCATTTCAAGCCTTTTGGGCTAGGAAAGTGTAAAAACACTGCATCACAAATATAATATGTAGAAGATTGCAAACAGATTAAATCAGACACATAAGGCAGAGCCAAACCATAAAGTATTTTATAAAGTATCCCACAAACCTTAACATGAAAATGAGCTTCCAATAGGGAGCCAATACAATTTTATCTGCAAAGATGTTACATTATCAGATTTATGAGCTGGAAAACTCAGACGAGCTGCAATATTCTGAATGAGTTTAGTTTATTAAGCTGTAGTTGGGAAATTCCTGTGTAAATAATGTTACAATAGTCTAACAAACAGTGATAAATAATCTTGGACTACTATACAGAAAGCAATTACCTCCAGAAGACTGCACATTGGTCTGAGTTTTTTCAGAATTAGAAATGATTTCCTTACAGTTAAGCTAACCTGAGAGTACAGCTTCAATGTACCTGACAGCGTAATTCCTAATATTTTGATATTGTCTTCAAACCTTTTTAAAAGAATGGTATCATTCCAAATATTAAGAAACAAAAAGGAGAGGAACTCCAAACCTCATGAGAACGTGACAAGTCAACAACCGAGGTGTGGAAACCGAAAAAGAGGAAACCAAAGGAGGTCCAAATGAACAGGTCTTTATTGCTTCTAAAAAGTAGTAAGCTAAGTGTCGAAAGGATCGACATGGCCGTATTTCGGATGGCGTGCCTTCGTCAGGAGCCTTATCTTAGCAAGCACAGGAACAATTGTATAATAATGAAGACTAGTACAGTAAAATACTCATTGGACTAAAGCATGCCAAGCGGTAACACCGAACCTCAAGCTCATAGCGTTTCTCAAAGAAAGCGTCTCAGAGTTTCGCGCCAGCTAATTTTTAGCACAAGTTAAAAATGCTAGCGCACCTTAGTAAAAGACCCCCCCCCCCCTTAGTTAGCAATATTCCCAAGGAAAACAGTAATACATTAAATAAAAGAGGGAAAAGCTGAGATCTTTGTGGGACTCCCCATTTTAACAGTAAAACAACACATCTTAACGATAGCTCACATTGGAAACCTCAACTAAATGAATAAGTACTGTAGATATAATAGGCATCTCAGAGACCTAGCTGAAGGATAATAACCGATGGATCACTGTGATACCAGGGTGCATTTACTTTTTTTTTCCTTGGTCATTACACATATTGATTACTGTAACTCTTTGTACTCTGGTCTTCCACTCTCTTTGTATAAGCAAATGCAATTGGTCCAATCCACAACCATCAAATTATTACATGTAGCACGCAAATTCGATCACATAACACCTTTACTCAGAAGAGAACAATGGCTCCCTGTATCAGCATGCATACAATACAAACTGTTAAAATTAATGTAAACAGGACTGACTCTATCGGAACCTGACTACTTATCTACATTTCTTATTCAATATGCTCCATCTCGTACATTATGTTCCTCTCAACAACTTAATTTACTTTCTCCAAGACAGATCTGCCTTGATGTCACCCGCAAAACAGCTTTCAGTTACACAGCCCCAAAACTTTGGAATAGCCTACCTTTGACATACGTCAGAACCTTCGTACATACAGTTCAAAATGCTTCTTAAAACCTGGCTATTATTAGACTTTATCTTTTTTTTAATCACATTTTATTTCTCTTTTCTTTCCTTTTCTTCTTCTTAGAGGCCATTTTACTAAGCGGTAGTAAGCACTAACGCATGCTTACCCCATGCTAAAAAGGCACTACCATGGGACGCGCTCAGTCCTGTGGTAGTTCTGGGATTGGTGCATACCAATCTTGTGTTTGGAGGAAGATAGTAGGTATACCCTACGCTAATCGGATAGCATGGATAAATCACTGCATGTTGCCCGATTAGTGTGGGTTATTATGCAGGACCCCATACCACCTAGTAAATAGATGGCAGTAAGGGCTCATGCACTAATTGGGAAATTAGCATGTGGCCAGAAAGGGGAAAATAGAAACTGTGGCCATTTTACTGCCACACTAAAAGAGGCCTCAGCGCTTGGGAAACCCATGCGCTAAAAATAATGCAGACCACTTTTTAGCGTTGCTTAGTAAAAAGGCCCCTCAGTATTTTATTGATTGTGAACCACCTTGATGTACTTTTACAACTGGTAGTATATCAAGTGTCAATAAATAAATAAAATAAATAAATCACATTGATAGGGTGGATCAAATTTGAGGAGGGGCGTTGCTATACGGTAAAGTGGGAATTAAGATAAACAGAATAAATAGAAATTCTATCTGTGAATGGAAAGAGAATAGTGTTGGGGATGTGCTACTATTGTCCTAGCCAGAATGAACAGACAGATGATGACGTTAGCAAAAATTAGGGAAGCCAGCAAATTTGGCAACATTATAATAATGGATGATTTCAATTACCCAAGTATTGAATGGATAAATGTCACATTAGAAAATGATAGGGAGTTACAGTTCCTAGATGAAATAATTGCTTAATGGAGCAGCAGGTTCAGTAGCTGAAAGGGGAGTTATTCTAGATCTAGTCTGCAGTATTTGGTGCGAGAGGTAATGATGTTGGTTCCACTTGGTAGTAATGATGATAAGATCAGCAAATATAACTTAATAGCTGGAGTGAATACACTAAGGAAATTGACTGCATTAGCTATGATAACTATGATAATTTCCTGCCAGGATATGGCATTGGACTTGGTAGAAAAAGTGCATAATATTAATCATGAATTTCAAACTTTTCCTTTTCCAACTGAGTTTCATTATACACTAGACTCAAATTCACAATGGACACACTTTAAACAATTAAGTTTAGAACAGATTGTTATAAATCTTCAGAGATTTAAACATTTTCGCTGTCCTTTGGATAGCTGACATCCATCTCTTGTGAAAGGATTAAAAACTGTATCGTCTTCTGCAATACATCATATTGTTAATGCATCATTATCAGAGGTATTATGCCCACACCCCTGAAAAAGACTTCTGTGAGATGTTTGTTAAAGAACTCTTCTTTTGATGCAAGTTTGAGTTGCAATTATTGTCCTATTTCTAATTTGTCTTTTTTTTTTTATTACATTTGTATGCCGCGCTTTCCCACTCATGGCGGCAGGCAATGGAGGATTAAGTGACTTGCCCAGAGTCACAAGGAGTTGCCTGTGCCGGGAATCAAACTCAGCTCCTCAGGACCAAAGTCCACCACCCTAACCACTAGGCCACTCCTCCACTACTAAAGTGGCTAAAGTGATAGAAAAGTGTGTTCATGATCAACTGACTGATTTTTTTAAAAGAACATGAGGTTTTGAATAAATTCCAATTTGGGTTCTGAAATGAACATGATACTAAAATTTTATGGTGGTCATTATTAGACACTGTAGGATAGATTCTATATATGGCACCTGAAATATCTATGTGAAAAAAATGCACCTACACGTATTCTCTAAAGTATGCCTAAAGTTTGTAAATTTCCGCATGGTATATAGAATACACCGATTGGTCACAGCCATTTATGCCATGTTTTAAGTGGCATAAATACTGACGTCTAATTAGGTGCAGAACGGGTATATTCTATAACATGCATAGATTTTAAAAATGCCCACACCCTGGTACCACTTGCAAATCAGAATTTGTAATCTATTGTATAATTTGTCCCTGCAATAAAATCTACGTCGGTCAAACATCAAGAACATTATTTGTCAGATTAGTAGAACATAAAAGTGTGATTAACACTATCAAGAGTACATCACCCTTAGCCCTACATTGTGAGGAGTTTCAACATCAATTCAGCAATCTACGATGTTTGGTGTAGCAGCAGATCACTGGACACAATAATGCCTTGAACTGACAAGCCATACTCCGAAATGAACAAAAATGGATTTTTAAGTTGAAAGCTTCTGTGCCCAATGGGTTAAATTCCAAACTTGAATAGATTCATTTTTTATGAGCAAGACAGAGAAGCTCAATTCTCTCCCCGCTTATAGAAGCTATACGGTAACGTAAGCAGGAGGGGTTTTGAATATGACGTATTACGCGAAGAGTTCTTTATAAACCAGCCTTTTTCCAGGAATGGCGTCTCACTTGCGACCGCCGGCAAGATTGAGCGGAGGTAGGCACGTTGGTTTGGGTAGGAGCAAAATCGATGCTGCTTACTACCATGATGTCACGTTTGACTTTCAGAGTACTTGGTCTGTGATCCTGATGCAGAAGGAATTTGAAACACTGACCGCCGTAGATCACAGCCAACGTTCATAGTAAGACGTGAAGACCGAGAATACTGAAAGACATTAAAGTTAAGTTTGAAATTCTACTATTTAACATTAAACACCTGGAGGTTTTTTTAGCCAATGATGAGGAAGTCCAACTCCGACTAAAGTATCAAGTTGCATACAAGATGAGTTTTCTCAAGGCTTTTTCCTCCATACACACATTGGTGCCATATTGAATGACAACCCTGTTATCATCTTGATTATTCAAGAGCAAAAGAATAGCCGTACTGGCCCAGTATCCTGCTTACAACAGTAGCCAATCCAGGTTACAGGTTGGCAGAAACCCAACTAGTAGCAACATTCCATGCTACCAATCCCAGGGCAAGCAGTATCTTCTCCCATGTCCATCTCAATAAGACTATAGACTTTTCCTCCAGGAACTTGTCCAAACCTTTTTAACCCTTTAGTGTCCAATGCTCCCGTAATAAGCCATATGGGAACAGATTGATGGGAAAATTGGACACTAAAGGGTTAAACCAATATATGCTAACTGCTGTTACTACATCCTCCATCAATGAGTTCCAGATCTTAACTATTTTGAAGTGAAAAAAATATTTAATCTAATTTGTTTTAAAAGTATTTCCATATAGTTTCATTGAATGTCCTGTGGCCTTTGTATTTTTTGAAAGGGTGAATAATTGATTCACTTTTACCCATCTCATCTACTCAGTTCAGAGTAGTGTAACATGCATTTTCGATAGGACGTCTAAATCAGAATTTGGACATTTTAGAAAAATGTCCAAATTCTGAACAGGAGAGAAGGTCATTTTTGAAAAGACAGACGTTTATCTTTTGTGTTCGAAAATGCTATGAATGTCTTGTGATTTGGACGGCCTTTTTTTTTTTTGGTCCATTTTTTAACAAAAAATGTCCAAATGGAAAACATCCAAAACAGAGGAAGAGTAGCTTAATGGTTAGTGCAGCGGGCTTTGACCCTGGCAACATGGATTCAATTCCTAGTGCTGCTCCTTGTGACTTTGGGCAAATCAAATGCACAAGGGGCATTTTTTAATATGACATCTAAGTCTGAATTTGGATGTTTTTTGTAAAATGTCCAAAATCAGAACAGGAAAGGTAATTTTCTACAAAAAAAAGTATTTTCCTTTTGAAAATGCAGTTTGGAAAAATGTTTTGTGATTTGGCTGTTTTATTTTTTGGTCCATTTTCAAACAAATACATCCAAATGCAAAACATACAAAATACACAAGAAAATCCACAATAAAGTGAAACCATTCCCATGTTCTAAGTGTGGTAAGGTTTTGGTTGTAATGTAAATCTCAAAGTGCATCAGGGAGTGCACATGGGAGAGAAACCATTTGCATGTATAGAGTCTGGTAAAAGCTTTAGTCAGAAGGTAAACCTCACAATGCACCAGAGAATGCACATAAGAGTGAAACCATTTACATGTCCTGAGTGTGGTAAAAGCTTTGGTTGGAAAGAAAGCCTCACATGGCATCAGAGAATCCACACAGGGATGAAACCATTTACATGCACTGGGGAGGTAAAAGCTTCAGTTTGGAAAAAAACACTCTGGTATTTAGATATATGTAATGAGACCTCCTTTTCATCTATAGATTTGAATTCAAAGCCCAAATCTCATTATAAACAATAGACACAAGGCTCAGACGTTATAAAAAAAAAAAAATAGAAAGCTTAGCATCAGGTAGAATAGTGGAAAAGTGGCATCCCAGGAAAGCAATAGGGCATCCTTGGGGGCACTGCAGTGGACTTTATAAAATGCTCCCAGGTACACATCTCACCATTGCTCCCTTACCTTGTCTGCTGAGCCCCCCAAAACCAACTACCCCAAAATGTACACCACTACAATAGTCCTTACAGGTGAAGGGAGCACAAATATGTGGGTACAGTGGGTTTCTGGCGGGTTTCGGATGGCTCACAGTTTCCTCCACAAGTGGAGGTAGGGAAGGTAGAAGTCTGAGTCCACCTGTCTGCAGTGCACTGCACCACTACTAGACTACTCCAGGGACCTGCATGCTATTCTACTGGACCTGAGTATAACATCTGAGGCTGGCATAGAGGCTGGCAAGTAATATTTTTAATCACATTTTTGGGGGGTGGGAGGGGGATAGTGACCATTGGGGGAGTAAGGGGAGGTGATCCCCGATTCCTTCCAGTGGTCGCCTGGTCATTTGGGGCACCTCTTGTGTGGAGTAGAGGAGTAGCATAGTGGTTAGTGCAGCAGACTTTGTCACTTTGATCCTGGGGAAGTGGGTTCAATTCCCACTGTAACTAGCTGTTATAGAAACAGGCCTAGCTCAAAACATCTAAGTTTTAGTCCTGGACATTTTTGTTTTGTTCCATTACGGCTGAAAGACGTCTAAGTCTTAGGAACACCCAAGTCCCGTCTTGAACATGCCCCTGGCACCCCTTCCCCCCTTGAGATTTAGACGTCCTTCTGACGGACTTCAGAGAAAAACGTCTAAAAAGAGGTTTCGAAAATACTGATTTGGATGTTTTTGTGAGATACAAGTCCAAATGCAGACTTATGTCACTGTTTGGACGTTTTTCTTTTTTCAAAATGAGCCCGATAGTAACATAGTAAGTGACAGCAGAAAAAGACCTGAATGGTCCATCCAATCTGCCCAACAGTCACATTCATTATCAATTCAAGATTAAATCAACAATGAATGTGATATATATACTTGATCATGGTCTTTCTTTGTTGTTTTCTGGGACATAGACCATAGAAGTCCACCTGGCTCTGTCCTTATGTTCCAACTACTGTGAAGGTTTATTACTGGCTGCCAGAAAAAAACTGTTTAGATGTTACAATTTTGGTTCAAGAGCAGAAAATAAATATTGGAATAAATTAATAAAATAAAATGATGAAAATAGTTTAAAAGAGCTAAATGAGCAGCTGCAAAGGTTAACAGTTTAAACAGGTGTGTAGGTTATTACTTTTTTTGTTTGCATAAATTATGTCACCGGTTTTCCAGAGTAATTTTCACATAGTAGAGCAGCAGTGGCTGATTCAAATATGGGCAACGTGATTTGTACAGCAAAGGACTTTGCAATCTTTTGGATTCAAGTTTCCTTTTCTTTATCAACATTTGTTTGGTGTCTACTAATCCATGAAGATTTTCCTCTTCCTTTTTTTCTCCAGTTATTTAAAAATACCGTTTTAGAAGCCCAGACCAGATGTATTAAACAGATAGGAGGAAAACCAAATGACAGGCAGTATGGTTAAAAGGTGACATGAAAGAGTCTGTAGCCAAAAAAACATCTTTCAAAAAATGAAAAAAGAATCCAAATGGAGAAAACAGGACAGAGCAAAAGCTCTGACTAGTTACATGCAAAGTATTGATAAAGAAGTCAAAAAAAGAGAATTTGAAAAGAATCTTGCCATAGAGGGGAAAGAAATCAAATAAAAACTTTTTCAGGTACCTTAGAAGCAAGAAGTCTGCGACAGAGTCAGCTGGACCAAAGAGGTACTCAGGGAAGACAAGACCATAGTAGAGAGACTAGGATGTGTAGCCATCAACATGGGCTACTATAAAGATGTGTTATTTTACCACTAACTCCTGCTGTTTCAGGTCAGATCCCATTTTATGCAATGAGACCTAGTCACTAATAACTGGGGTTATTTACGATTAACTTACTAGTAACATAAGTTTTAATGGTAACCCTCATTAATAATTTTCCCTTTAAGGAAGATAATTACGTATGATAAAAGTTGGACTTTTACCCCACCTTAATTTAGCATAGGAGTGACTAACCTATAGTAATTCAGTATCCCAGGTTAGTCACTAACATGGTATACGAAGAACACTGCTTGCGATCAACCTCATAAGCAGTAACGTTCCCAAGCACTTTCTACAGTGGCTGGCCAAGGCACAATGAGCTGTCCTCCCAAGACCCCCAGTCATAATCACCTTCTTGAAGGCCTCACCAATTTAAACCCATACCAACCAAAAGACCTCTAAAATCAAGACCCCTACTCCTCCTAAAGACATGCGCTCCCAGTGGAACTCTCCCCATTCAGCAAA
Source organism: Microcaecilia unicolor (assembly GCF_901765095.1). Classification (NCBI taxonomy): domain Eukaryota; kingdom Metazoa; phylum Chordata; class Amphibia; order Gymnophiona; family Siphonopidae; genus Microcaecilia; species Microcaecilia unicolor. Next base: position 606,422,000 of record NC_044032.1, read on the forward strand.
TCCCCCCCCCCCCCACACTGCTCAGTATACCCTCCTAGGTCTAGCAGGACAAATCCCTAGGCTCTTTTAGAGACAGGCAGAAATTATCCCCAGTCGCTCCTGCCCTTGCTGGCACTGGGTTCAAAATAATACCAGCAACACCTAGCAGTAGTCTTTGTACTACAGCTAGGGGTCAAGGCCCTTGTAGAGAAGCTTTCTGGAATAATGTGGCTCACAGTGTTTACTGGAAGTCACATTCTTGAATTTACATACAAATGAGCTGTTTTACATGCAATTGCATAATTCACATATCATTAGTATATTACCCGCAGCAACTTAAAATACCACAGCAACTTAAATATGACTTAAATTAGTGCTTTATAATGTGTTAAGGGGCAAATAATGCATATTATAGTCATAATGCAACGTGACAACTACCAACTTAAGGGCCCAATATTTAGTGCTACTTAACTGAGTAGGGGTGATAACTATCCAGGTACCACCACTGAATATCAGCAGTACCCAAGTAAAACACAGCGGCTGCCTTATGCCCAGGCACAATTAAGCCAGTGATGGCCAAAATTTAATAAAAAGCTGATCATCGCTGGCTGAATATTACCCTTTAAATAAATTCTATGCTTCGGTCTTTACAAAGGAAGACGTATGAGAACTACACATGCCAGAACAAAATTACTGAACACATCAATACACAAATGGTTTAATCAGACAGGGTCAAAATGGATTTAGCCAAGGGTAGATGTATCTCACAAATCTACTAATTTTTTTTGAAGGTGTGATTAAACATGTAGATAAAGATAGAACATTTTATATGTAGGCATATTGGATATGCAAACTGGAATTAAAATGTCTAGATTAGTAGTTCTAAAATTCTGGTAGTATTTTGGAACTTTATCTGCACTACATATAGCCTGTTCTAAAATTCTTGGTGAAATGCATGTGTTAATGCCAGCAAGAACTAACATCTAGGACCGGCAGGGAGACATTTTGAGAGAAGAATAATTTTAGAAATAAGCCCAATGTGCGGTGGTGGCCAAAAACACAAACAAGATGCTAGGAATTATTAGGAAAGGTTAATGAGGAAAGGTTAATGAGTCCAGTGCTTCTATAATGCCTCTTTATCGCTCCATGGTGCTACCTAACCTTGAGTATTGTGTTCATTTCTGGTCACTGTATCTCAAACAAGATACAGCAGAATCAGAAAAGGTTCAAAGAAGAGTGACTAAAATGATAAATGGGAGGGAACTCCTCTCATATGAGGGAAGGCTAAAGAGGTTAGAGCTCTTCAGCTTGGAAAGGAGATGTCTGAAGGAAGATATGATTGAGGACTACAAAATTCTGAATGGTGTAGAATGGGTAAAAGTGAATCAATTTTTTATTCCTTCAAAAAGTTCAAAGACTAGTAAGTCTTTTGCAAAGGTATAGTTGAGTTTTTAATGCGTGCTAATCATTAGCTTGTGCTAAATGCTAGAGACGCCCATAGGAATATAGCGCACTTTGTAAAAGGCCCACTCATTGAAGTTAAATGGAAATACTTTTAAAACAAACAGGAGGAAATATTGTTTCACTCAAAGACTAGTTAAGCTCTGGAACTCAGGATATGGTAAAATTGGTTATCGTATTTAGGTTTAAAAAAGGTTTGGACAAGTTCTTTGAGGAAAAGTCCATATTCAGCTATTGAGACAGGCATGGGGAAGCCACCTCTTGCCCTGGGATTGATAGCATGGAATGTTGCTACTATTTGGATTACTGACAGGTACTTGTGACCTGCATTGACCACTCCTGGAAGCAGGATACTGGGCTAGATGGACCATTGGTCTGACCCAGTATGCTATTCTTATGTTATCAGAAAACTCACTGCTAAAATCAAAAAAGCAGAATTGTAGGCCTGAGGCTTATAATGGCATACAAGCACTCAGAAAACGTATTCACAATATCAATATCTCTGGTAACATTCAACCACTTGTATACACAAACCAGGACTCTTAGCCACCAACTTCAAGAAAGTGCTAGCAAAACAGTTCACACCAGTATAATGTGGCAGATCTATAATTTATATGTATAGAGTACCCTCAGATATAAACCACTGTAACTGCAGTCAATAATGCTGCTAAAAAGTGGCATAGCACTTCTTTCATTGGGTAACTCTGACAATTTTTGGGGGAGAGCAACATATGCTCATTTTTTTATGCATCCCAATCACCACAGTGCTATAAAATCACTTGTAACTTTTAAAATAGTATATACTAGGTGAAAACTGTGCACTTATCTTTTGAGTTCTTGCCTCCCAGGCAGAACTATCTTGCCTTGTTAAAACATTTATCAGTTGCCTTTCCCTGGAACTGCCCAACTCCGCGGGGTTTCAATCTCTTTCCTCAGGGAAAAGGGTTAAGGCTGCATAGATGTTATCTTCCTCCTTCTTTGTTGCTTCTTTTCTTTATTCAAGCAATCCACAAATCAAGGCAAAGCCTGCTTATCTCTTGTGGCTTTTAAGGCATCGCACCCATGTAAGGTCGGAAATGACATCACAATGTTCAACTAACTTTATGCAAGCTGTTCAAAAACAAACAAAAAGACGAATAGAAAAGGCAGAACAGGAACATTTCTGTAAGTCACTGCAGGTCAGATTATTGTGTTCCAATCCACATTTTCATTAAGTCCCTGGGGATTCATTGTCTGCAAAGTAAAAATCCACCACTGCTCTCGTCTAGCTAGTGCAGTAGTCCGATCCATGCTGTTAATGCCAGCAGGGACATGATCAATAATGAACCACCTTAAATCTGCAAATGTGTGTTTAAATTGTTCACAATGGGCTACCATGGGGGCTGTCATAGTTTTTGTAGACAATCTGCTTTTGTGTTCTATTAGCCTCATTCTCATATGTCTAATGGTGCGCCCTACATAATACAAATGACAGGGGCACTCAATGATGTATACTACAAACGATGTAGTGCATGTGGTATTATATCTCAATTTAAATGTTCTGGACGTCTGTTGATAGGTCCACTGTGTCATGCGATGGGTTTGACTGCAAAATTGGCAAGTACCACAGGGTTGATGTGTACCCCCCTCTCTCTTATAGTTATTGTCTCCAATATAAGTGTGCACTAGTCGGTCCCTAAGATTCTGCCCTCGCGTATATGCAATACATGGCTGTTCTGAAAAAATGGTATGAAAAGTCAACACCTGCCAGTGACTATTAATGATTTGGGCAATTTGAGGGGCCATGGTGGAAAAACCTAACACGCATACCATCCTGTTCAATGGTTCCTTAGGCTTATCTGCTAACAATAACGATCTCTGAGCAAACCATGCTCGTTTGTACGCTTGACGAATGCACTTCTCAGGGTATCCACGAATCCGTAATTTGTCCATTAGTAAAGCAGCTTGATGTTTAAAAGATATATCGGTGGACTTAATGAAAATGTGGAATGGAACACAATAATCTGACCTGCAGTGACTTACAGAAATGTTCCTGTTCTGCCTTTTCTATTCGTCTTTTTGTTTGTTTTTGAACAGCTTGCATAAAGTTAGTTGAACATTGTGACGTCATTTCCGACCTTACATGGGTGCGGATGCCTTAAAAGCCACAAGAGATAAGCAGGCTTTGCCTTGATTTGTGGATTGCTTGAATAAAGAAAAGAAGCAACAAAGAAGGAGGAAGATAACATCTATGCAGCCTTAACCCTTGTCCCTGAGGAAAGAGATTGAAACCCCGCGGAGTCGGTCAGTTCCAGGGAAAGGCAACTGATAAATGTTTTAACAAGGCAAGATAGTTCTGCCTGGGAGGCAAGAACTCAAAAGATAAGTGCACAGTTTTCACCTAGTATATACTATTTTAAAAGTTACAAGTGATTTTATAGCACTGTGGTGATTGGGATGCATAAAAAAATGAGCATATGTTGCTCTCCCCCAAAAATTGTCAGAGTTACCCAATGAAAGAAGTGCTATGCCACTTTTTAGCAGCATTATTGACTGCAGTTACAGTGGTTTATATCTGAGGGTACTCTATACATATAAATTATAGATCTGCCACATTATACTGGTGTGAACTGTTTTGCTAGCACTTTCTTGAAGTTGGTGGCTAAGAGTCCTGGTTTGTGTATACAAGAAATACAAGCACTCAGAGCATGCTCCATCAGAACTACCATCATGGGTCTGACTGCTGTATTTTGTGCTGTTTGTAATTTTGTCAAGATTTTTACATCCTGCATAGAGTCCATTGCAATAATCCTCATGTGCCAGAACCATGGTTTGGATCATGTTGCGGAATACATCTCTTGGGAAGTACTGTTTTATTCATTTGAGTTTCCATATTGTGTGGATCATTTTCTTTGTAGTGGCCTTAGCCTGGGTTTCGAGAGACAGGTCACTGTCTATGGTGATACCTAAGATTTTCAGGTTGTCTGAGATTGGGAGAGATGAGCCCAAGGCATTTATGGTTGAGTATTGTTGAGTACTGTGCGGAGATGAGATTATCAGGCAGCCCATTTTTTTCTATTTAGTTTCACCTTGAAGGCTAATGCCCAGGATTCCATGGTGTTCATGCTGTTTGTGATTTCAGAGGTGATTTCTACTGGGTTATTTTTGAAAGAGATATAGAGTGCAACGTCATCGGCATATATGAAAGGACTGAAGCCTTCTTTGGATAGGGATCTGGCTAGTGGGATCATCATGGTTGAATATTATAGGTGAGAGCGGTGAGCCCTGTGGAACTCTGCTTTCCAAGGTGAGGAAATTACAGAATTTGACTTCATTTAGTAAGACATGGTGGTCAGGAATCCTTTAACCCATGTGAGTATCTTCCCTCCAGTTCCTAATTTATCGAGGATTCTTAGTAGAATTTGGTGGTCCACCATGTCAAATGCACTCAACATATCAAACAAGAGTAGGAGGATATTTTTTCTATTGAGATTTCATGCTTGAATTTGGCCAGAAGTGTGATTATCACTGTTTCAGTACTATGGTATGGTCTGAAGTCTGACTGTGATTCATGTAATTTGGAGAATTTGTTGATGCATTCTGCTAGTTGTTTGGCCATTATAACTTCCATCATCATGATCTTTAGTGGTATTGATGCAATTGGTCTGTAGTTTGAGATATTGTTGGTTTTCTTCTTGATGTCTTTCGGGATAGGTATGAGCAAAATGTTCCCCTTATCCTGTGGGAATAGTCCTTCATGGAATATGAAGTCTAGGTGGGATATGAGATCTTCAGTGAAATGGTTCAGGGGTGTTTTTATAATGTAGTTGGGACATGTATCTAGTAGGCACTTGGGCTACTGTCTCTGTGGAAAGCTGGGTGAATTTTGTCCAAGTCTGGTTCACTGGTGTTTCCTCTGGGGGTGGACCTAGTTTATTTATGAAGGTTTCAAGGTTGGTATTTTTCTGAGGTAGATTTTTATGTAAGTTGATGATCTTTTCTTCAAAATATTTGATTAGTTCGTCTGCTGGTGTGAGGTCTTCATTCATAGTTGTCACTGTTTTGATGTCCAGCTCGATTTACTACTACTACTTATTTCTATAGCACTGTTAGACATTCAAAATCACATGAGACAGTCCCTGCTCGACAGTTTATAAGCTATTCAAGACAGACAAACAGAACAAATAAAAATTATGGAGTTGTATTTATTTTGGGAATGATTATAACAACTTAGGTATTGATCAAGTGACTAAGGAATAAAGAGTTAAAAAGAGCTTCAAAAAGGTAGGCCAAAGACAGGACAAGATGTACCTATTTGCATTTTGGACATGCAGAAACTGGCATTTAGGCTTCCTTATTGCATACACATCTAAATCTCAATTTTAGAAAGCCAAGATATACACATCCATATCATGAATACACGAATATGGCAAGGGGGTGTGGTCTGGTCCTGTTTTCAATGGAATGAAGGCAGGGAAAAAGATACCTGTGCATTTCCCATTACAGAAGGGGATTGAAAATGAATGTTTATGTCCACTGACAGGAACATCAGAATTTATACCTGCTCCTGGGGACATCTAGGTTCTAGAAATTGCTCATCCTTGTGCAGCACTCCATTGGAGGGATAAGAAATGGTGGAGATGAAAACAATAATGGAATTCAAACATGCGTGGAATAAACACAAAAGAATCCTGTTTTGAAGAAATGGATCCACGGAACCTTAGCGGAGATTAGGTGACGACGCCGGTAATTGGGAAACAAAACCGGTGCTGGGCAGACTTCTATGGTCTATGCCCTGATCATGACTGAATAGATAGGGATGAGCTGGAGTGTAAATTTTAAGGGACTTCAACGTTAGCTTCAGAACTTAGTACAAGAAGAGTGCTGGGCACACTTGTAGGGTCTGTGCCCTGAGAATGGCAAGGACAAATCAAACTTGGGTATACATATAAAGTATAACATACCATGTAAAATGAGTTTGTCTTGTTGGTCAGACTGGATGGACCATACAGGTCTTTATCTGCCATCATTTACTATGTTACTATGCTCCTAACTTTAACTTGGTTTTAGCCCGTTAGCATTCGCTAGTGCAAATGCACTAGCTAGTTAATGCTTCCACACCCATTTTCCACCCACGACACACCCGTCCAAACAGATTTTAAAAACAAAGAAAGTGTGGTTAGCACCTGGAAAGAGGATACTAGTAAAAGGGCCCCATAGTTTGGAAAATGAAAAACCTATGCACGCTGTTGCCTCTCTCAACCTAATTCTGCCTCTGAGCCCAGCTACCTTTCTCCTAGATAAAAAGTATGTGTATAATTGAACCTTAAACGCATTTTCACCCATGGAAAGATTGAACAGATTACCTGAGTAAATTACTTTTGAAAATGTCTCTTTAGACAATTTATTTAAAAAGAATATGTTAATTTATATTAAGTAACCATATGGATAATTGCTTCTTAACAATAGCTGACACTATTTTTATTTTTCAAATAGCTCATATGGTTAAAATTATGGATATCCTTTCAATATTCTTTCAGAGTGAACCACCTGACTAAGCAAACGTAGTTACTGCCTGCAGAAACTGGGCAAACAGAATCTAACATAGCTAAATATTATTTTTTTAATAACCACAAGATATTATGAGTAAGCCCAGAAAAAGCTATTGTAATACACAGTTAAAAGAAGGTTCTGGAAAACTCAATATGAGGAATGAGGAGGCAATTTGAGTCATATCTGTAGAACAACAGCCAAAACAAATGAAGAAACTGAATGGACAATAAAATCTTTCATTATAATTTTGAAAGCTTTTGTAAATAAAATCTAAATATTAGTGATAACTAATTTTCAAATGCTTCAATGAGCTTGAAATATTTCTGTGCAATCATTAGCAAGCTATACATAATTTGCATATAAATGTTAGGAGACATCCATGATTTAGTTTTGTATTCTTGTGGAACATGTATTTTTACTCTCTGTGTTTTTGCCAGGTACAAAACTCATTTTGCTATGTTATGGTTAGTTTTGAGGTGGCTTTTGCTCTGTAGGATGTAGAGAAGTTAAGGCAATTTAGGCTTTGCTTCCTAGCTGTTCAGACCATGCCTGAACTGTATTTCTAGGAGAAGTAAACTGTTAACATTATTGATCCAGGCTGGGGTATCAAAGAATGTGACAGCATGGAGCTGGACAGTTTATTCTAGGTGTGATCAGGGGACAGAAGAATCATGATGCACTAGGTGACCTGGGTACAGCCGAGGACATGACAACCCAAGCCCAATTATGTACACTCAAGAAGGAGGTCAAAGGGTAGGTCTGCAGAGACTCCCCATTAATGGGCCTATCAGAGAATGGGTTGTGTATGCTTAAGCTGACTAGGCCTTTGCATCATAGGGCCAATTCCAAAGACACAATCCTCATTAAGGCGGACCAATCATGCCAAGCTCCATTACTTCCATGTTAGCCTGTCAAAAGCCAATGACAGGACATACCATTAATGGCTATGGAGACAAATCTTATATAACATGGGATTTCCTAGATATCAGCCAGAGTAAGTGAGAGCAAGTGAGTGAGAGAGTGAGAGGTGGGGAGTGGAAGATTGAGTGAACTGGAGTATGTTAAAAATGATGGACTCCAGCTCCGCGAGGAACTGGAAAAATGTGGCGTGGAGAAAGATATCTCTCCAAAGGGGGGAGCAATGCCTGACAGCACTGTCTATGTCCATTTGAGCAAACAGCAGGGGGTAAGCTAGAGTAAATATGGTATTAACTCTGTGTGGAAACAACATTAAAGGGTTCATTTTTAAAACAGAAAAATGCCCAGAAAGTGGCACAAAGTGGAAGATTAACTTTGTCCAAAATGTCTAAATTGCTATTTTTGAAACACATTTTTAAGCCATTTTTCTATGCAGTTCATCTACATTGAGTCCAAATTGCAAGGGGGTATGTTGAGGGCAGGATTTGGGCATTCCCAAAACTTGGATGTTTTTCTGCCATAATGAAGCAAAGCAAAAATGTCCAGGCTAAATGTTTGATGTTTTGGTCTAGAGCTGTTTCAATCCCGACTAAGTCACAAAAAGGTGCCCTAAATGACCAGATGACCACTGAAGGAATCAAGGCATGACCTCTCCAGTGGTCACTGATCCTTCTCAAACCCTCCCAAAGATGTGAAAGAAACAGTACATACCAGCCTATATGACAGCTTCAGATGTTATGGTCAGTCCTATTACAGCAGCAAGCAAGTCACTGAAGCAGCCTAGTGGTTGGTGCAGTGCATTGTAGAGAAGGGAACCCAGGCCACACCTTACTCTAATACTTGTGGTGGAAAGTGTGAGCCCTTCAAAACCTACCAAAAACCCACTGCACTCATATATGATACCTAAATTTAAAAGGGCTATTGTAGTGATGGATAGCTAGGTACAGTAGGTTTTTGGTAAGCCCCAGAGTGCTCCTCATGTACCTGGGACCTTTTATGTGAAGTCCATTGCAGTGCCTCCTAGGGTGCCCCACTGCTCTGCTGGGAGGTCTGTGTGGCCAGTCTACTAAGAATGCTGCCCCCCCATAGGTCCCAATGATTTATTTTTGCGCCTTTTTCCCTTGGCCGTTTTATTTTTGAAAATGATCCAAAAAGATAGATGCACTGAGCACAACACATCAACAAAATGTCTAGGAAATGATCATTTTTGAAACATAAAGATAAATGCTTTCTGAGGTTTGTATATCACTGTGTTCACCATTTGATTTTTGGATGTTTTCAGCAAAACGTCAAACATCGAATTTAGACATATCGAAAATGCCTCTTCACACATCACACATCTAGTCATCTGAGTGGAGGAGTGGCCTAGTGGTTATGGTGGTGGACTTTGGTCCTGAGGAACTGAGTTCAATTCCCACTTCAAGCACAGGCAGCACCTTGTGACTCTGGGCAAGTCACTTAACCCTCCATTGTCCCATGTAAGCCACATTGAGCTTGCCATGAGTGGGAAAGTGCAGGGTACAAATGTAATAAAAAATCACATCTTTTTGATTACACAGAGATTGTACATTTCTACATATTTCTTAAATCAGACCTGTGTACCTATTAATTTGAGTCAAATAAAAGCCATACTTTAATTCCCAAGCAAAACTGTATTCACTGAGCACCTCTCTCTTATATAAAGCATAGCATTAAGAGAGTATTCAGATAATGCCTATTAAGGTATAAACAGATCTTTTAACAGCTACATTGTTTTAATATGTTCATTAAATCATAAAGCAAAAAAAAATTGTCACAGAATAAGGGTTCAGGGTTTTTTTAAACCTAAAAATGTAGATATATTTTATTACAGTGTACTTTATTTTGAACTCAAGTGAACGATTTTGGATGAAAAAAATTGTCTTTGATCTTTGTCAAATAGTTTTATACATTCATCTAGTTAAAATTTAATGGGTCAATTCACCTCGAATTGTTTGGATTCCCTGCAGATAAATATCAGGTTTTCCCAAACATCTGTCCTAAAAAGGGGATTCCCCCCACTTTTCTGGTATTTTTGGGTTTTGCAAACAAATATTTGCAAGGTTCCTCCAAAGAGACATATATGCAGCAAGAAAAGTGGGGCAGTGGGTCCCTCCTGTACTTTCCAAACATCAAGAATTGCTTGACTTTCAGCTGAAAGTTTGCAAATCATCCCCCCCCCCCCCCCCCCCCCACACACACACACAAAATGAAGGCTTAATTAACTTCCTGAGTTCAGAGAATGTGCACATCCATATGACTATACCCTAAGGGAGGAAGAATAATATATTTTTTTTATTTTCCAATCTGTGAAAGTCATTGATCCCAGGTGATCTCACACTGTTTTCTTTTATGTACAAACTATGCAACACATAATGCAATTTATTTATTTTTTGTTACATTTGTACCCTGTGCTTTCCCACTCATGGCAGGCACAATGTGGCTTATGTGGGGCAATGAAGGGTTAAGGGACTTGCCCAGAGTCACAAGGAGCTGCCTGTGCCTGAAGTGAGAATTGAACTCAGTTCCTCAGGACAAAAGTCCACCACCCTAACCACTAGGCCACTCCTCCTAGTGGTTAGGGCACATTGACAGTCCCTACTATTGAATAATCATCTCAGCGATTTACCTCCAGATCTCTTTCCCTTCCATTCCCCAATCCTCCATTCCATAGTTGATCATACAGGGCCTTGCATTATTTATTTATTATTTATTTATTTATTACATTTATACCCCACACTTTCCCACAAAAGCAGGTACAATGCGGCTTACATAGTAAACAGAATTACAATTGTTAAAGTCAGTAAGAAGAATATTACAAACTGTAATGTAACATAGTTAAGTGTAATGAAGATAGGATAAAGAGATAGGGAGGGGTATGGTGTAGGAAGGATGGGGAAGGAAAGACTAGGAAAGTATGGAGTAGTTAGGGGGACATGGTTAAGATATAGTACTCCTAAGAGTCCTCTAACTTATTTCTTTCTCAGCCTCAATCTCTTCTTTTATTAGCTGCTTATCCTTCCTTTCCTTCATCCACTTTCTTATATCTTCACTGTCATCTACTGCTCTTCTCATTCTTTCATTCTTTCCCATCTAGGTTTGTAGAAGACAAACTGACAAAGGATGGTCTAATACCTGAGGACAGAATAAAGTGAGCATCTGCTCAGGAACCCTCTGGCTTCCCCTCCCCTTTTGCTTACATGCTTCCTGTGCAAAAGAAAAGGGCATTTTATACGGGTTAGGAATCCACAGGGACAATGGGTAGATACCCTTGAAAATTGCTCTTGCATTGCTAGTTCCTATATGTAGAAGGAATGCTACTGTACTGGAAATGTTATGATTTCTTTTCTTTCCAAGGGGACAATTAATTTAATACAGGACACGTGTAATAGTAGTTGGTATACTGACATTTAAATACCTGGTGCTGCAAAAAAGAAAATGTTACATGGTAATCATTTTACCAGCATAAAATGCTATAATACTGGAAATTCTTACCCGAAAGAATTCCTTTGTAGAGCCAGAGTCCAACGTTCCATAAGCAATTTCTGTTTGCTTTGAAAGATCCTCTGCGCTTTCAATGGGGGACACCATCCGCTCCACCGTCAGGAAGGCAGCTAAGTTGGCCGTGTAGGATGAGATTATGATCAGGGTAAAGAACCACCATACCCCTCCAACAATGCGCCCAGACAGGGATCTAATAACAAGTATGAAATGGATTGGTAAAATGAAATGAAAGACCTGCTAGGAATGTGTTATCAGATTTAACACTACTTGTACTTAAATAGAGGAAGTACTTCAAATATCCTTATTGCTACCCTGAGCTCTATTAAAACAGGAAATTGAGGTAATACACAATATGGAGGATAATCCACGTATAGTGTTCGTAGACTTTGATGATTAGCGATTGCATTTGCATTGGGAGAAGATATTGGGAACTACCCAATTGCACTCAACTTCTTTTCAAATGACAGTGTACCAGATTAATCTTGCATTCAGTAAACTGACTCCACTTTACATTATTTGATATAGACTCCGATGCATGACACATGAAGCAAATATGATAGGGATGAGGGAAATACATCCATGATGGCATCTAACAAAAGTTGCTAGTAAAGAATTTCCATAAGATAACTGGATAAATTGTAGTACTGTATCCTTGAAAAAATATATTTTTTAATAGATTTTATAGAGTACTAAAAATAGAAGTTACACTGAACACAATGGAACATTTAGCATGCAGCAAGCTTTAGGTTTCAAACATGATTTCCTGAAAGACAAGTGTTTCATAAAACAGAACAAGTAACAGGACAGAAATGAGCAAATGCTGCAAGCAGGGATGAGAATTTTTATCCTAAAAGCTAAACAATCATTGAAGCTCTTTGGAAAACAGGATACTGGGCTAGATGAACCACTGGTCTGACCCAGTATGGCTACTCTTATGTTCTTATGTTATAGAGGACACCATGGATTCCTCTTGCTCAAAATAAAAAAGAACAAATGGAAAAAAATATCAAAGAAAAGATGGCAGTGTCCTTGGTTTAACTTCAGCATAGAGTAGTGAAGTAACTATCTTTTCCATCTTCTACAAATTTTTTTAGTGAGACATAAAAGGGTTAATTCTATAAAGGGCACTAAAAGTTAGGAGCCCAAAATATAGGCCAGTGGTTCCCAAACCTGGTCCTGGAGGCACTCCAGCCACTCAGGTTTTCAGATATCCACAATGAATATTCATGAGAGAAATTTGCATGCAGTGCAGTTAGTGCATGCAAATCTGTCTCATGAATATTCACCGTGGATATCGTAAAAACCTGACTGGCTGGGGTACCTCCAGGACTGGTTTGGGACCACTGATCTAGGCGCTAAGGTAGTATTCTATGACAGCACATTTGTGCGCCTACCCCTAAATTGTATATATTGGCGCCTTAATTTCCGTGTGGAAATCGAAGCACATTCCATAACAATGCGCATAACTTAATTGATTAACTAGCTCATCGTTGCTGTCCATTGGATGTTAACAAGCAATTTTCAGCACTAATTGGCAATTATTTTTTATTTATTTGTTGCATTTGTATCCCACATTTTCCCACCTATTTGCAGGCTCAATGTGGCTTACAGTGTAGTGTTATGGCTTTTGCCATTCCAGATTAGAAGATTACATTTGGTGTTACATAGAGAACATGGATGACATAATAAAATTAAGCAAACAGATATAAGAAGAAAACAGTTCCGAATATAGGTAAAGTGGAGATGCGTTACATTTACAATTATTGGACGTTGTGGTATGCCTTGTTGAAGAGGTAGGTCTTCAGAGATATACGACGACTTCACTTTTATTATTATTATTATGATTTACACTCACAACTTGCCAAGTGTATTAGGTAATGTGGTGTGCCTAAATTGCACAGTTGAAAAGGGGGTGTGGTTATGGGCGAGGAATGGGCATTTCAAAAACTTACGTGCGTTATTATAGAATACACCTGCCCTGCACCTAATGTAGGCGTCAGGATTTATGCTCAGTAAAATATGGCCTAAATGAATGTGACCAAATACATTCACGTGGAGAGGCACTTGAGATACTCAATATACCATGCAGAAATTTAAGCCTATTCTATAAAATTTAGGTGCACTTTACAGAATATGCCTAGGCATATTTTTTTTTTCCACACGGATTTTTCAGGCGCCATATATAGAATCTAGCCCCTAACGCATAAAGGGCCCATTTTACAAAGCAGAGGTAAGCCCAATGCAGGCTTACCACTCGCTAAAAAGGAAATACCACTGGGCTACCGCAGCAGCCCGGTGGTAGTTCCCCCCACCCCCCCACACGCTGTCAAATCCATCGCTACAAAAATATATGGATGGCGGTAAGTTCTCCCCCTGAAATGGCCGCGCAGCAAGTGCTTCACTTGCCACATGGTTATTTCTTTAAAAAAGGAAAGACCTATCTTTTACCTGCTGCAGTAAAATGGGGCCTCGGCGCACATGAAAAACATGCGCTGAAGCCAGCACAGGCCCCCTTTTGCTGCAGATTGGTAAAAGGGTCCCTATAAGAATTAGGTGTCTAGATTTAGGCAGTTAGCTGCCAGACTCACAGTATTCAGTAACGCACACTCTAAAATAGAATGCCCATTACCCACCTGCCCCCTTCACATCACCAAAACAACAAGTCCAAAGAACGAAAGTCCCAAAGTCATACAGTTGCTGCTCTTTTGTGGAAGGTTTTGTGTCCTTCTTTTGTTTTTTTTGTTTTTTTTGCTCAGCCAGCTATAGAATAGCATCTAAGTGCACTTTCAGGCTTATTTTCGAAGAGAAGGGCGCCCATCTTTCAACACAAATCGGGAGATGGGCGTCCTTCTCTCAGGGTCGCCCAAATCGGCATAATCAAAAGCCGATTTTGGGCATCCCGAACTGCTTCCCATCGCGGGGATGACCAAAGTTCCCGGGGGCGTGCCGGAGGGGTAGCAAAGGCGGGACTGGGGTGTGCCTAACAGATGGGCGTCCTTGAGCGATAATGGAAAAAAAGAAGGGCATTTCTGACGAGCACTTGGGCGACTTTACTTGGCCCATTTTTTCTTACGACCAAGCCTCAAAAAGGTCCCCGAACTGACCAGATGACCACCGGAGGGAATCGGGGATGACCTCCCCTGACTCCCCCAGTGGTCACTAACCACCTCCCACCCAAAAAAACCCCCTTTTTTGCCAGCCTGAACTGTCATACTCAGGTCCATCGCAGCAGTACGGGGGGGGGGGGTATGTGTGTGTCAGCGGAGGCATAGCGAAGGCGTGGACGTCCTTCTTTCAAACATTTTGGACCTCCTGAACTGCCCCCCCCCCCACATACACACACACACAGGGACGGCCAAATTTCAAGGGAGTGGAGTGGAGGAGTGGCCTAGTGGTTAAAACACTGGTCTTACAATCCAGAGGTGGCTGGTTCTAATCTCACTGCTGCTACTTGTGATCCAAAATCCAAATAAATAAAGGGGTGTCAAAGGCATGAACATCCTTCTCACAGAAACATCCACATTTTGGACATCCTCAACTGCCATCGCAGGGATGGAGGCATAGCAAAGGACATCCTTCACCCATACTCTAAAAAAAAAAAAAAAAAAAGATGTCCCTGACGAGCACTTGGATGTTTTCACCTGGACTTGTACTTTTCTAAGGTTGTAAATGGCAATTTATTTAAGGTTGTAGACGGCTATTATACACGCAGCTTGTCTGCATGTATGAAGCCGTCTTTGGCATGTGCAGAGCAGCCACACATAATGCTTGGCTGCTCTGCACTGGCTTCCCCTCCTTAGGAAGGAAATCGTATGCAAATGAGCTAACTGTGAGCAGCTTATTTCCATGCAATTTCCTTCATGCATGCTCGTTCCTTTCCGAATCACTAAGGGATCGGTAAAGGAAAGGCTTTTCCATTCAGTTAGTGCATCAGTTAGTCCACTGCAGTGCCCCCTAGGGTGCTCGGTTGGTGTCCTGTTTTGATAATACGGGTTTTCCCGCCCCTTCACGGGGACGTCCTGCGAGAACGCCATCAGGAAAACTTGGGCGCCCCGTTCGATTATGCCCCTTTTTGGTACCTAACTACCACCCCCCCCCCCCCTCAGTTTTGACATTAATTACCATTAATTCTGCTTGAGTGCCATAAAGTTTGGTGCCTAATTGGTGTGTAATTTTTGGTGTACTATATAGAACAACCCTCAAATTGCATAGGGGTTGATTTAATAAGATTTTGGCAAGTGCAGGGCATTGTAATACAGTTTGTGCCACTGACATGTCACTTTTGGCTGCAGGTAGCCACTGGCACTGATAGAAAATTACCTGCAAGGTTGCACCATGTGTCTGATGTGCTAGACAAGGTCATTCCTCCCCTTCCCCAACACAACTTACAGTGCAGCCAGATTTATTAAAAGATTGTTACTCATGTCCACCAATGTAATCTTTTGACCCTTATTGCTGAAGTGAAACATAAGGACCCCAAAATAAAATAATTTGTCACTGTCACTAGTTAAATACAAAAAAAAAGTTATTGAGAAGATTAATATCCATGGTACTGCTGTTTTAGGGCAGAAGTCTTTAAATAGGTTGCTTTGTACTTTCAACCTACAGCATGCACTTTTAACAAAGGATCAGTCATACAACACCTTGTCTTACAAGTTTCCTTAAGAAATGAGCTGCAGCTCCACACTTACTCTCTTGCAATTAGATAGATACATTCTGACCAAGGTACAACCAGCCCCAAGGCACATGCTACAGCTGTACACATAACATTGCACTGACACATACCAGTAAATGATACAGCAGTGATGGATAGCTTGTCTGAAATGTAGTTATCTGAGCATGAGCTGATCAACATCCCAGGGAGTATAGATCAAACAGAAACCGCCCACCCAGCGACCCTCCCCCCCCCCTTTGAAGTAAGACGCAGAAACCAAACATTCAGCCTGTTAATAAGTTCAGTGGCTTGCAGGAGTATGAGTCTAGTAGCCAGATAAGACCTCAAAATAATGGTATTGCAACTCAATAATAATGGTATCAATTGATGTCTGAAAACAAGGCTCCCGAGGCCCTCAAAAACTGAAACCAATTAAGATTTTGTAACAAACCTAAAGCGAGAATATAAGGATAAATGGGGCCTATCAAATGGAGGGTGGTGAAATATGTTAGATAAATATGTCAGAGTGAGAGAGAGAGAAAAAAACAATATTTTCTGGGGGTGGAACAAACCATTCTTTAGTTAGTATACACTATCTATCTTATTAGATTAGACTCTTTCCCCTGGATTCTATATTGCTCACTCAAAGTTAGGCACTCAATTTTGGGCATGGATCACAGCTCCACGCACAAAGGGGGCCCTTTTACTAAAGGTTTGGCCTGCGGCAATGAGCTTGCCATGCGCCAATCCGGTACTACCACAGGAGCCCAGTGGTAGTTCCCACCAACAGCACATGCCATTTCTGGTGCTATAAAAATATTTTCTATTTTTGTAGTGCTGTGTTAGCACTTGAGCCCTTACCGCTACCTCAAGGGATGGCGGTAAGTGCTCCCCACTGAAATGGTCACACGGCAAGCAGTTCACTTACCAAGCGAGGGTAAAGATTTTAAAACAACATCAACACGACACTTCCAAGACACCATGGAGGCGAGTAATAGATAACAAATCTTTATTAAAAAAAGTGTTTAAAAAACTCAAAAGACTCAACATGGAGCTGTGTTTTGGTGAAAAACGCCTGCTTCAGGAATCTGTTTGTTGTGTAAGCCAATGAATGGGGCAACATAAGCGAGGAAGTCAAATCAAGCCTTTAAAAAGACTAGTGATAAGTGAATGCACCAAGCATAAGCTTAAAATGACAATAGAGACTGTGAGAAGAGTCAACCGTGGTAGTGCTGAGCAAAAAATGCTGAGTTCGTAGCGGATTTAGTTTCTCCACTTTTTGTTGTTTTTTTTTTGTCACTTACCACATGGCTATTTCTCTTTTTTAAAAAAAGCCCGGCATTTTACCTGCTGTGGTATGGAGGGGGTGGGGGGTGGGGAGCTCAGCATGCATCAAAACACACACTGACACTAGCGCAGGCCCCCTTTTACCACATCTTAGTAAAAGAGCCCCTAAGTAATTAGCTAGATTGGCACTATCAATCAATCAATAATTGTTGTTAAATTGGTAGTAACTAGAAATTATGTGCACAGATGCCCATTGCCTTATTCTACACCTAAATTTCATAGCATGCAACCCAAAGAGGTGCGGACATGAGAGGGGCATAGGCAGATCAGGGGCACTCCCAGAATTTAGTCGCGGTGTTATAGAATACCTGCATAAATGCGCCTAACTGCCATTAATTGGGCACAAACATTTACACCAAACTTTAGCAGATATAAATGCTTATGCACAAAGCTAAGCATGAACCCCTGGATTCCATATATCGTGACTTAAGTAGGTGAAGAGGGTTACGTGGGGTCGTTGGGGTAGGCCTTTTTGAAGAGGTTGGTTTTTAGTGATTTCCTGGAGTTCTAGTGGTTTTGGATTGTTTTCACAGCTTTTGGGAGCCCATTCCATAGTTGTGCGCTTATGTAGGAGAAGCCGGCTGCGTAAGTTGTTTTGTATTTCAGTCCTTTGCAATTTGGGTAGTGTAGGTTTAGGTAGGATCTTAACGATCTGACTTTGTTTCTTATTGGTAAGTCTATAAGGTCTGTCATGTACCCTGGGACTACGCCGTACATGATTTTGTGAACTAAGGTGCAGATTTTGAAGATGATCCGTTCTTTGATTGGGAGCCAATGCAATTTTTCTCAGAGGGGTTTGGCACTTTTGAAGCGTGTTTTGCTGAATATCAGCCTGGCTGCTGTATTTTGGGTGGTCTGGAATCTAGCCTGAAATGCACATTATGCTAGTATTCTATAAAGATGATAAATCTATTTAAATGGGCTCAATTGTAATACATGTGGGGACACATATATTCAAGACAGATCCACCTCCCAGTTAATCTAATCTTCTTAAGTACCCTCCATATAAGTATACATCATCCCATATAATCAATCAAATAATCCACTCATGGGAAAAGCTTATGGACCTTCAAAGACAGCATACTTTTTCAATTGTCATCAGTCCCAGCATACATAATTTTTCTTTTTTCTATATCAAAACACATGTTCATCTAAAATTAGTAAGTGATTTAGGAAGTATAGGGGTCCTTTTGCTAAGAGGCATAGGCAGCTATGTGCGCAACGCATGTCAGTTTTGAGTTACCGCCCGGCTACCACGTGGCCCTTGCAGTAATTTTATTTTTGACATGTGTCTGATAGGCATGCCAGAAAATATTTTTATTTTCTGACGCACAGGTGGTAATCAGATGGTAATCGGCATTTTATGCGCGTAGACCATTACCACCCGGTTACCGCATGAGACCTTACCGCTAGGTCAATGGCTGGTGGTAAGGTCTCAGACCCAAAATAGATGCATGGCAATTTTCATTTTGACGCATGTCCATTTTCAGCAAATGTTTTTAAAAAAAAGGCATTTCTTATAGGTGCGCTGAAAAATGATTCTGCGCATGCTCACAACACATGTCTACACTACCACAGGCCATTTTTCAGCGTGCCTTTGTAAAAGGGCCCCTCAAACTTTTAGCTGTATTTATATATATATATATATATATATATATACATACACACTAGTAAAAAAGGCCCGTCTCTGACACAAATGAAACGGGCGCTAGCAAGGTTTTCCTCGGAGTGTGTATGTTTGAGAGAGTGTATGTGAGAGTGACTGTGTGTGAGAGAGAGAGTGAATGTGTGAGTGTGTGTGAGAGAGAGTGAGTCTGGGTGCGAGTGTGTTTGTGTGAGAGAGTGTGTGTGTGAGAATGAGAGTGTGTGGAAGTGCGTATGTGAGACACAGTGTGTGTGAGAGAGAGAGTGTGTGTTTCACACAGATACAGTGTGTGCGAGAGAGAGAGTGTGTGTGAGACACAGACTCTCTGTGAGACTGAGTGTATGAGACCAAGAAAGTGTGTGAGTGACTGTGTGACACATAGAGAGTGAATGTGATACAGTGTGAGACACAGAGTGTGTGAGAGTGAGAGTGAGAGAGAGAAAGACATTGACTGTGAAAGAGAGTGTGTATGAGAGAGAGAGAGAGTGTGTGTGTGACAGAGATACCCCCCCCCCCCTCTGGTGTCAGCCCCCCCCCCCCCTCTCTCTCTCTGGTGTCTGAGCGTTACTGTGCAGGATGCTGAGCTCTGGCTGTGCTTCAAGGAACTGACCAATCTTATTTAATAGAATGCACCTCCAACATTCTGAAACCGAGAAACCTCGTGTGGTTGGTCACTTCTGCTTGTGACGAACCCGGAAGTACATGATGTCAATTCAGGAGATGGATACAGAGAGCAGGAATGTCTCAGCCATGCAGTCAGCTGCAGAATGTTGGAGGTGCGTTTTATTATATAGGATATATATATATATATATATATATATATATATATATATATATATATATATATATATATAAAGAGAGAGAGAGAGAGAGAGAGAGAGAGTTTTTTCACCAAACAACGGAAACAACAATCAGGGAACTTAGCTTCTCAAACGGACTCACTGCCTATGAATGGATTATGTGATTGAGATTGACTGGGAGGTGGATCTCTCTTGAGTATTCTATAAAGGCCATGCAGTGCAAAGCGTCTTTTACAGAATACTAATTTAGCACAGTACCTAACTTTGGGCATCATTTGTTGAATCTAGCCCTTTATGACATAAAATAGACTTACAGCACTATCCAAAATAGATAAATATGCATACATAACTGGAGAAAAGCCTTAATGGATATAGCAATGTCTGCTTAAATATTTAACATGGACTGTACATACATAAGGCTTGTGTCCTAGTCTGTATTTATGGGAAAATTTTTGACGAATCAAGCCCTCAACACTAATAAGTCTTAAATTTAAGTGACTGATAAGTAGCTATGTTTGCATTTCAATATGCTTTCTTTTATTTATGGTGTGTTTTTTTAAAATCCATTAAGTGTCAATTTTGAGTCATTAAGGGGTCCTTTTAGTAAGGTACGCTGAAAAATGGCATGTGGTAGTGTAGGTGTGGGTTTTGGGTGCGCGCCAATCCATTTTTCAGAGCACCTGTCAATAAGGTCTTTTTACAATTTTTGCCGAAAATGGATGTGCGGCAAAATCAAAATTGTCGCGCATCCATTTTGGGTCTGCGACCTTACTGCCAACCATTGACCTAGCGGTAAAGTCTCATACAGTAACTGGGTGGTAATGACCTGCGCACATCAGATACGTGCGACCGAAATAAAAATTATTTTTCAGCCACGCGTATCGGACGCGCACCAAAAATGAAATTACCACAAGAGCCATGCGGTAGCTGGGCGGTAACTCCATTTTGGCATGTGTTGGGCATACTTAGACGCTTACGTGGCTTAGTAAAAGGGCCCCCTAAGACAATAACACATAAAGGCTATGAGCAAAAGTATATTTTGCTTTCAAGATGTCCTAACTTCTAAAAACCTATTGGGTGACAGTTAATCAATCTCTTTATTAGAATAAGGAAATAACACACAGATGCAGACTTGTGCTTCTTTATATTAGCTTGTGTCTCTTTTCTGGCTCAGGGGCCTAGTTACTAAAATGTGGTAAGTTTTTGTAGTTGCCCTGCACTAATTGCCCAGAATTAATGGGTAGTTCCCAATATCTTCCCATACAATTAACACAGAAGAAATATTCGTACTGTGCACTAATTGTATTGCAGTTAGCTACACCTATTCAGATGGTATTAACTGTCATATTAACAATTTGGGCTAGATTCTATATACGGCACCTAAAAAATCAGCACTGAATGTCAGACTTGTGAGTTGTTGTACCAAGTAGAGCGCTGCTGAGCCCGGTACTCGGGCCAGGTTCTGCTTGGCGGCTGAACAACCCTGGGTTTCACCTGTGCTGACCGCTGTTCCCCAGAGGTTGAGCCCCTAGGTGTGGGCGGGCTGCAGGACTTACGGGACGGAGCTGGAAGCGGGGTGATGAATGTATCGGCCAGGCAGGCAGCAGGTCAAGAGAGTCATCCAGGTAGAAGCGGCAGTCAGTAGGCAGGCAGCAGGTAAGAGAGTAATCCAGGTACAGGCGAAAGTCAGTAGGCAGGCGGCAAGCAAGAGAGTAATCCAGATGCAGGCGAAAGTCAGTAGGCAGGCGGCAGGCAAGAGAGTAATCCAGATGCAGGCAAACGTCAGTAGGCAGGCGGCAGGCAGAGGGGTAATCCAGGTAAGGCAAAGTCAGCAACGAGGGACCAGTAGATAAGAAGCAGACTACAGAGTTAGAAACACCTACCAAAGTAGAAGCCGAAGCATGGAGTCCAGAGAGAGCTCAGCTGATAAAGTGCTGGCGTCTGACATCAGCAGGGAGAAGGGGCACAGCCATAGGACAAGAGTAGGGGAAGGAGGAACCGGAAAAGCAATAGGAGAGAAGCAAGAGAAGCCAGGCAGAGGAAGAGCAGACCCAGGTGGGTGGAAGCAAAGCAATCAAGGAGCCTGGAAGCCAGGCAGAGAGAGAGCAGAAACAGGTGCATGGAAGCAAAGCAATTAAGGAGCCTGCAACCACCGCTCTCTGAACAAACCCAGAGAGGACTACACACACATGGCTCAGGCAGTGCCAGTCAAGTGTGCGTGTTGACGGGACCCCACGCAGCTCGAGGACGCCGCTTGCGTTGAGGTAGGGGACCCCCTCTGCCTAGGTCTGGATTTCAGTGGGTAGCAGTCATGGAAAACGCAAATCAGGTCAGGAGGGTGGACATTAGCAGCGGGCTGCCAGGAATTGTCCTCCAGGCCAAAATTTTTCCAGGATAGCAGATAAAATAGCCATCCTCTCTGACGCTTGGAGTCTAGAATCTCCTTTACCTCAAATTCAGGGTCAGGCTCGGAATCAGGAACGATCTTCTTGGGTTCTGGATGCCATCTGGAAGTAAAAAATGGTTTAAGCAAGGCTACATGGAAGGCGTTGTGAACCTTGAGGTTAGCTGGTAACTGGAGACAGTAAGTGACTGCCCCCGCCCGAGATTGTACTGGAAATGGCCCTATGAATCGGGGAGCAAACTTGAAGGAGGGTAGGCGAAGCCTCAAGTATTTGGTGCTGAGCCAGACCTTCTGTCCTGGTTGAAAAACTGGCACAGTTTGTCTTTTTCAATCCGCGAAGAGCTTGTACTTAGCTGAGGCTTGCTGAAGATGTTGCTGGACCTTGGCCCAGATATCCTGAATATTAGTGAGAGTCCGGTGGAGCAGAGGCGAGGCTTGTGTCTGAGGGATTGGAAGCGGCAGATGAGGATGGCATCCATACACTGTAAAAAATGGCAAGGTATGAGAGGCAGTATTAAAACTGTTGTTATAGGCGAATTCTGCCCAGGGGAGCAATGCAGACCAGTCATCCTGTCGACTGTTAGTGTACATCCGTAGGAAGGCCTTGAGAGTTTGATTGACCCGTTCCACAAGGCCATTGGTCTGTGGGTGGTAGGTAGACGAAAAGTGAATGGTAATCTTGAAGGTAGAGCACAGGGCTCTCCAGAACCTTGAAGTGAACTGAGAGCCCCGATCACTAATGATCCGCAGAGGGAGACCATGTAAGGGAAAATGTGTTGGATAAAGGCCGTGGCAAGGGTGGCAGCAGAAGGAAGGGCCTTCATGGGGATAAAATGGGCCATCCGGGAAAATCGGTCCACCACTACCCAAATGACTGTGTGCCCTTGGGATTCAGGGAGTTCACTAACAAAATCCATAGATATTTCCTGCCATGGGAGTTGCGGAACTAGCTGTAGGAGTCCCCACGGTTTGCCAGGAGGGAACTTGTTCCAGGCGCAAATGGGACAAGTAGAAACAAAATGTAAGATATCTTGAGCCATGCAAGGCCACCAATAATACTGAGATATTAAATGAAAAGTCTTACGGAAACCAGGGTGACCCGCAAAAGTGGAGGAGTGTCCCCATTTGAGGACTTTCTTCCTGGATTGAGGTGGCACGGAAGTTCTTGTACATTTGGGCAAGACCAAGGTTGTGGAGGCAATGCAGGCTGGATTGAGCATGGGGTAACGGGTTCTTCAGAAGGGTTTAAGGCCCTGAATAGGGCATCAGCTTGCATATTTTTCTCGGCCAGTCGGAACAACAGGCAGAAGTTAAAATGGGCAAAGAATAAAGACCAGCGTGCCTGCCGTGGGTTCAACCTTTTGGCTTCCTGAAGGTATAGGAGATTCTTGTGATCTGTGATTACCGTGATGGGGTGCAAAGCACCTTCCAGGAGGTAGCACCATTCTTGAAAAGCCAAGTTAAGGGCCAACAGTTCCCGGTCTCTGAAGGTATAATTTTGTTCAGCTGGAGAAAATGTTTTAGAGAAGAAAAAACAGGGGTGACGTTTGCCAGACTCTGAGGCATGAGAAAGAAGAGCCCCTGCCCCGAAAGGAAGAGGCATCAACCTCCATAACGAATGGTCTTTTAACATCAGGACTTCGGAGTACTGGAGTGGACAGAAAAGCTTGTTTAAGGATGGTGAAGGCGTCTAGGGCTTCCGGTGTCCAGTTCGTCACATCTGCCCCCTTCCTGGTCAATGTGGTGAGAGGGGCAGTGATGATGGAATATCGATGGATGAGCTGCCGGTAGTAGTTAGCAAAGCCCAAACATCGTTGCAAGGCCCTGAGACACTGGGGCATGGGCCAATCTTGGATGGCTCGGAGTTTAGCGGGTCCATTTCGAGGCAGGCGGCAGGCAGAGGGGTAATCCAGGTACAGGCAATGTCAGCAACCAGGGACCAGTAGATAAGAAGCAGACTACAGAGTTAGAAACACCTACCAAAGTAGAAGCCGAAGCATGGAGTCCAGAGAGAGCTCAGCTGATAAAGTGCTGGCATCTGACATCAGCAGGGAGAAGGGGCACAGCCATACAGGGGAAGGAGAAACTGGAAGAGCAATAGGAGAGAAGCAAGGGAAGCCAGGCAGAGGAAGAGCAGACCCAGGTGGGTGGAAGCAAAGCAATTAAGGAGCCTGCAACCACCACTCTCTGAACAAACCCAGAGAGGACTACACACACATGGCTCAGGCAGTGCCAGTCAAGTGTGCATGTCGACGGGACCCCGCACAGCCTGAGGATGCCACTTGCGTTGAAGTAGGGGACATGACTCTGAAAAAACCCCACTTAAGCAGTATTCTATTAGCCACACCTAAAGTTTGGCGAAGGTTATAGAATTAACGCTTAGGTGGAGAGGTCACACGTAAATTTAGTCACTGCCATTTGCTCCAATGTAAACATGGTACAAATGCCTGCACCTAAATTTACATGTGGAACACCCATATTTTGTAATTATGTGCGTAACTCAAAACACGCAGCACTGTCCAATTACCGCCGGGTACACACTGGCGCTACAAAAATTGAAATACTTTTGCAGCATTAGAAATGGCACGTGTTGGGGGAGGGAATTATCAGCCCAGCAGTAGTTCCCTTTTATCGAGCAGTAAGCCTACATTGGGCTTACCGCCGCTTCGTAAAAGGGCCCTAGGAGTCTTTTTACTTTTGCACTCGTCATGCTTTAACTTCAAAAATTAATGTGTTGCAAGTGCAAAGGCTATGCAATAACTGTTGGGGTGTGGCCAGCATGTCCTCTGTAATTACTACACAAAAAGTTCTTTACCCACATATTTCCTCAAATTCTATATAGCACAACTTATGTTGTACACGCAAATACAGTCATATTCTGTATTTGCGCCTGCAACTTAAATTAGTTAACAAGCCAATCAGCAGTGATAATTGCTAATTAACTAGCAGTTTTTAACACTAATGGGCATTAATTAGAATTTACGTGCAGAATTGTCCTAGCGAATTCTAAAACATGGTGCATGTAAATTCTAAGTCACATAATTGAAAAGTGCACAAGGCCTGTGGAATGGGCGAGTTATAGGCGCTTCTAAAATCTATGCGCGTTGTTATAGAATACACCTGAACTGTGCCTAATTTAGGTGTCAGGATTTACACCCAAGTTTTACTTGGCGTAACTGCCTGCGACTAAATTTAGTCGTGCTGACCAGCACTCTGCATATTCTATATACCGCGTAGAAATGTAAGCAAATTTTTTTTGCGCCAATTTTTTAGGTGTGATATATAGAATCTAGTTCATTATGAATATCTGCAAGTAGCATAAATTCACTTATCAAAAGGTAACTACTGTACACTAATTGGAATGCAGTCCACATTCATTTTCCACCCAGAACCTGCCCAGTAACCGTCCCCTAACAGGGTATGTAGTTAGCACGCAAATTAGAGTGCACTGTAATGCCAACACAGTAACAGTTATCACACTCATGTACTAAATTAACTTGAACTACATGTTAACTGCTTAACATACTTAGGGGTCCTTTTACTAAGGTGTGCTAAAAATGGCCTGTGGTAGTGTAGGCGCGTGTTTTGGGCCCACGCATATCCATTTTTCAGCGCACTTTTTTATTTTTGCCAAAAATAGATGTGCAGCAAAATCAAAATTGTTGTGCATCCATTTTGGGTCTCAGACCTTACCGCCAGCCATTGACCTAGCGGTAAAGTCTCACGCGGTAACCAGGCGGTAATGACCTACCTATGTCAAATGCCACTTTATGCGTGTCCGATGCGCGTAGCTGAAAATAATTATTTTTCAGACTCATGTATTAGATGCGCACAAGAGCCATGTGGTAGCCGGTTGGTAACTTCATTTTTCCACGCATTGGGCGCACATAGACACGCGACTTAGTAAAAGGGCCCCTTAGTAAAAGTACCCCTTAGTGATTCCAGTCCATAATTGCTGTTATCCATAACCTAAACCATAGTATTCCTTTTTTGTTAATTACAATTTTTAGTTTAAATATTTGTAATATTTATAGTAGTGGATAATATTCTAAGTTTTTTTATATATACATTCACAAGGCTCCTTCTTAGGGCACCTATAAACAAATTCTTAATAAATCCTTCCTTTACAATGGTGGAGGAGGTGCTGAATAGCTACAGAAGCAGAATATGAACCACGGAAGCTAGGGTTCAAATCCCACTTCATCTACTGACACTCTTAGGGGCAGAGTTATCTATTTGAGGTACTGTTATGACATGTTATTTTACCACTAACTCATGCTATTTCAGTAGAGGTCCCATTTTTTTGCAATTAGACCTAGTTACTAATAATTCAGGTTAACAGTAAAATAGCATGTCTTAACAGTAGCCTACATTGATAATTACACCCATTAGTGGCCTTCAGCAAATCACTTCACCTCTCATTGCCTAAGGTACAACTTTGATTTTAAGTTCATTTGGGCAGCAAAATAACTTGTATAGATGAATGTAACTTGTCTTGATCTCAGATTTGGGCAAGTAGTAAATCTAAAATGAGAACCAAACTTGCGTAATCCTTGCTATAAGAAATATGATCACTTGGGTATTAGAAAAAGAAGCTGACAGAATTATAGAAACACTTGAGATACATTAATTAAAAAAATATTTCATCTTTCACCACTATACAGTCAGAGAAAAACCAGTATAATTGCTGCATACATTTTTAATGAAATGGACCCTTAGTTCCACTGAGAATAGTACCCTGTTGACTCCTGCAATGTAATATTGACTGACTGTATGGCTTTCAAGAGTAATTTCTTTTAAGAACTTTTCACATGCAGTTCCCGTGAGAGGAAAAAGAATGTGTTACGTGGGTGGAATGGAATGTGAAGTGTTTTTGCAGGGACGCCTTTGCTTTTGGAGCTCGATGGCAATTTGATACCCTTTTTTCCCATTACAGTCGATGTAAACCAGATGGACCATTGACTGTTCAATGGGAATATGCAGCAAAAACACGGTACCCCTCCAAGAAGGCATGAAATGATGAGAACCTTATGCATTTTGCAGCCTCTACATGGTGTATATACTTTCACCGTGGAAACATATGGTTGATGTTAGGCAAGTATCAATCAAATATTTAACCACCCTACCTCTTTCTCGCAATTGGTTTCTCTTTTATGGTGAATGCAACAGTTTGGGGGACTGGGGAACATCTGCAACTGGATTCTTCTTGAATGTGAATATATATGCACCATGACATCCATCTGAGACCAAAAATGCACAAAGCTGAAACGGGCGAGTAACCAACCTTGGCGAAATATCGCATCCTTGCTGCATAAAGGCACCAAGGGAAAACCAGAGACTATTAAATATCCCAAATTCATTAGTTGATTCGTTACTTTGCGTTTCTCTTCCGTCTTCAAAATCCTCAGTGTGCCACTCGTATGGACTAAATCTGCTGACCAGGAATAAAACTACACTGACCCCAATGTAAGCAAATACTATGCACATCCAGATCTCATAAGCTAAGGGATCGAGAAATGAGAATACTCCTGGCTTGGACTTCTGTGGCTTCTTGATCATGATAGATATCCCAAGACTCATAAAGGGCTTCGAGAAGTCAATCACCTCTTCTCTCACCAATGTTATAGTTAATGGAGCGATAGCAATATCGGCTTTCTGAAAGGAAAACAAAGCAACATGATAAAAAGTGACAGAAGTAGATAGTAAAGCTTTTTGGTAGAACAGTTTTTGTGAATCACCAATTAGCAATGGGGTTTTTATGGACGTTTATCTTGTAATACCAATGTATTACAAAGACAAACTGATTATTATGAGGTGTTATGGCAAATACAGTCCTCTTCATTGTTCTCAAAAAACATATCAAAGTAGACAAGCTTACCAAATCAGAGATTAAGGGAAGACATTATAACATGGGTTACTGTTAAGATGTGTTATTTTACTGTTAACCCATCTCATTGTATAAAATGGGAAAATAGCAGAAATTAGTGGGAAAATAACTCATATTAATAGTAGCCTACGTTGATAACTATGCCCCTGGGGGCACATTTTCATAGTGGCAGATATGCAGATAATTTTCTATCTCATAATTTGTAGTTAATTTTTAAGAATACCCAGGTAGTTTTTTTTTTCCACATTTTCTTAAACTTATGTGCGTGCAAAAGTACCTTGGACTTTGCACCTACAATATTAGTGGATGGGTTATGCATGAGAATGTATGCCCATATATTTGTAAATTATACACATATGGGGTGAATTCTATATATGGCACTGAAAAAAGCACTATTCTATAAGCTGTTCTTAAAGTTAGGCATGGTTTATAGAATAGCGCTTATGCCTAGGACTTGTGCCTAACTTTAGGTGCAGCCATTTGCACCAGCTGAAATGTAGTGGAAATGTATCTGCCTATATTGAGTGTATAGCCCCCATATTCTATAACAAAGAACATAAATGCTAGGAACACCCCTTTCCACCCAT
Source organism: Microcaecilia unicolor (assembly GCF_901765095.1). Taxonomy (NCBI): domain Eukaryota; kingdom Metazoa; phylum Chordata; class Amphibia; order Gymnophiona; family Siphonopidae; genus Microcaecilia; species Microcaecilia unicolor. The sequence continues at coordinate 606,450,736 of NC_044032.1, forward strand.
GACCCTCCCATTTCCGCGCACTTTTTTTTTAAACTCGCAAGTAAAATTTAGGCACGGATCCCATGATTAAATTTATACATGTAAGTAGTATAAATGTAATGCACTAATTAGATTTAATTGGATGTAAGTTCAAATTAAATCTAATTAGTGTCAATAATTGTTTGTTAAAAAGCCAATTATTGGCACTAATTAGCTTGTTATTCAATTAAATTGTGCATGCAAATTGGGCACACACTCAAATTTACGCATGCAATTTTTGGAGACTTTTATAGAATTAGAGGGATAGCTTACATTCCTGATTTAAACACACCCATTGGAATGCCTATTTTTTCACAGGTAAAAACTGTTATAAAAATACATATATATATTTTATATGTGTAGTTGTTTGCAGAATTTTTACATACCATCTTCCTGGTCAATGAACATTCAAAGCAGTTTCTTGATAAAATAATTATGATACATAAATAAAATAGAAATTCGACATAAAAACTCACAATTATAAAATCAGCCCAAGTAACTAATCACATTATTAAACATTATTAAACCTTCTTACTTCCTGAACTCCACCAAACTACTTACCCAAAGAACAGAAAAACTCAAATTAGTTTTGTGAACAATCTAGACTGAAGTATTGACCCACTAGGCAGGGTTAACATTGAGGGGCCCTTTTACAGAGTGGTGGTAAGCCCAATGTGGGCTACTGCGCACTCTTCCAGGACTACCGCTGGCCCGATGTGGCCGCCGGTGGTAATCCCACCCCGAGCGCATGCCATTTCTGGAGGAAAAAGAAAACCCCTGGAAATGGCTTGCACTGCGATAACCTGGCAGTAATCGTGCATCGCCACGCACTGCCCTGTTACCGCCTGGTTAGCTGAATGGCCATGCGGTAAGAGTTCTCTTACTGCCTAACCATGTGTGCTAGGGGTTATTTTACCCGCTGTGGTAAAAAGGGCACTGGCATGTGGGAAATACAGCCCCCGCCGCTAGCACAGGGCCCTTTTTTCCCACAGCTTGGTAAAAGGACCCCTTAAATAACCACGGTAACGGAATTCAAACATGCGTGGGATAAGCATAAAGGAATCCTGTGCCGAAGGAATGGATCCTCAGGAGCTTAGTCAAGATCGTGAGGCGGGGCTGGAGGTTGGGAGACGGGGATAGGGCTGGGCAGACTTATACGGTCTGTGCCAGAGCCGGTGGTTGGGAGGTGGGGCTGGTGGTTGGGAGGCGGGGATAGTGCGGGGCAGACTTATACGGTCTGTGCCCTGAAGAGCATAGGTACAAATCAAAGTAGGGTATACACAAAAAGCAGCAAATATGAGTTATCTTGTTGGGCAGACTGGATGGACCGTGCAGGTCTTTTTCTGCCGTCATCTACTATGTTACTATGTTACTATGTTACATATAAATCTCTAAGTTATATGGGTAGATTCTTGAAAGTCCACTTTAAAAAAACATCAAAATATCAGGTTTTCCTGTTGGTTGAAAATTTTTAATTGCTTCTGATTAATATGCAGATCAATATTCAACCAGCAGCAGACCACACTGGCTAACGTAGACACTGTTATTCAGTGTTAGGCCATCCAGGCACTAAAAGCCAATATGCAGGTCATTGACTGCACCCAGAAGTTATGCAGGCACAGTCAATATTGAGTGTCCTATTTACACAGCTAACAAAACAAGGAAGGATTCCCTACAAAAGAGATGCTGTCCAAAGTAGTAGGGAAGGAGCATAGGACAACCAATCCAGGCAGGACCACAAGGATGAATTAATAGAAGTTTTATTGCCAAAAGACCAGGTACAGTAGACTCAACACAGTCCCCTGTTTCGGCAACGATATATGCCTGCTTCAGGAGTCAGAGTATCTGTACCAATTATGGATGTGCATTCAGCTGTGAAGTTATGGCACAGAGCCACTGTTTGCCAGACCAGCAAAACCAAATGTCTGTGAACAATGCCCAAATTACCGCATTCGGTTTTGCTGGTCTGGCAAAAAGTCTGAGGATCACGAAACACAGGACAGCTTGGTTTCACGTCATCATCCTAAATGTTACAGAATTCTTAAGTAACGCTGTTTTCACAAAACAATAGCTCAGTGTTTCCCAATCTTTCTATGCCCCAGAAATGTACATTGTCAAATACGTTGTATGACAAACCAATCTCCACATAGCAGGTTGTGTGCAGAGCAGTGGCGTAGCCAAGGGTGGGCCCGGGTGGGCCCAGGCCCATCCACTTTGGGTTCAGGCCCACCCAATAGCAGCACATCTCTAATGTGGCTGGCAGGGATTCCCAAGCCCCACCAGCCGAAAACTCCCAACTGTCCCTCCTGCATACCTTTTAAATAGCAGATCTTTGCCTGCTACAAGCAGCGACTGAGACATACTGTTCGCACTGGCCCTGCAGCCTTCCCTCTGATGTATTCCCACCTATGCGGAAACAGGAAGTTGCATAAGAAGGAAGGCTATGGGTTCAACATGTGCAGTGTGTATTAGTTGCTGCTCCTTGCCAGTGAAAATCTGCTATTTAAAAGGAATGCAGGGTAGGGGGATGTTTGAGAGACCATATGGCATGCAGGCAAGAGAGAGAGAGACCAAATTACTTGTGGGACAAGGCGGAGTTCATCTGTCCACCCATCTTGGGCCCAGGCTCACCCAAAATTGGGTGTCTGGCTACGCCCCTGGTGCAGAGGAAAACATTCCTATAGCAAAAAGAAAAGCTAAGTATTCACAGAAAGCCCTATCAGGGGCTGCAAGAACTCAAAGCAAGCAGCTCAGGAGAAAGCAGAGAAGGATAGAAATGATTAGTAGTAGTAGATGCTATGTGCAGTTCCCCAAATTCTATATAGCGCGCCTAGCGTTCCACGCTGAAATCCAGGTGTATCGTACAACAGCACACATAACTTAATTGGCTTAATAAGCCAGTCAGCATGGTTAACAGTGCTTAACAAGCAATAATGAGCACTGATTGGCAATAATTGGAATTTCTACGCACAAATCGCTAACTATATTCTGTAATGCACTGCGCATAAATTTTAATGTGTGCAGGCAACAAGGGGGTGTGGTTATGGGCGGGGAAATGGGCTTTTCGTGGTCATTCTGAAATTTACGCGCACTGTTATAGAATATGGTCCTGTGCGCCTAAATCTACACGCCGGGATTTAAACCACATTTTCATTGGTGGAACCGGAGGCGCATAGTTTTAGGCACTAGGATATCAACTAAACGTATTCTATAGACCGTGCCTAAACTTAGGCACCGCTTATAGAATATGCTTAGGCAGAAATCATTTCCACGTGAATTTTTCAGGTGTGATATATAGAATCTGGCCCAGTGTGCCTATCTGTGCCCTACATGCACCTGGTACAGTGGTTGGAAAGCACTAGGATAGATCCATCAACTCACCAATAAAGGAATAAAATAAAAGATATGAAATAGGTTACAAGATGTTGACATTTTAACATTCACACTCCCTTTCATTTACGTCAAGCCATTGCTAGATAAATGCATACCTCATTTAGGGCCCCTTTTACTAATGTGATAGGATTTGCAGTTCATGTAGTTTAATACAAAATTTTCCTGTACATTAGCTGCAAATCTAATGTGGCCATTATTAATATTTTGTTTCCATTTTTATTTTGCATGTTGTGTGCTAATGCTGTCCTTAGTGCGCGGTATCTACCTAGAGTTAACGAGGGACCACTTACCGCCTGCTTTTTAGGAGGTGCTAAGTGCTCCCCCACATAACTCTGTGGGGCCCTTTTACTAAGTCGCGTAAGCATGTACGTGCGCCCAATGTGCACCAAAATGGAGTTACCACCTGACTACCATGTGGCTCTTGCGATAATTTTATTTTTGGCACACGTCCGATACGCGCGTCTGAACAATATTTTTTTTTATTTTTGGGTGCGTGTAATGGACGAGTGCCAACATGTAGGTCATTACTGCCCAGTTACCGTGTGAGTCTTTACCGCTAGGTCACAATGGCTGGTGGTAAGGTCTCAGACCCAAAATGGACGCGCGGCAATTTTCAATTTGCTGCATGTCCATTTTCGGCAAAAAAGGGCCTTTTTTACAGGCGCGCTAAAAATGGATCAGCACGCGCCCAAAACCCACGCCTACTCTACCGCAAGCCATTTTTCAGCACGCCTTTGTGAAAGGACCCCTAAGTATAACATGCTAGCTGGCTAATATGTCCACACCCACTCTCTGCCCATACCATGTCCCAAAAATATTTTTGAAAATTCATTATTATGTGGAAATAGAGTAAATACCGCAAAATGCTTTAACATGTATGTGCAGTAACTTGTTTTCACAGTAAAAAGGCCCTGAGAACTGCCTTTACACATAAGGAAACAAATCCTTGAAGAACAATGACAAACAAACTAGCCCCTCCCCCTTGCCTACGTAGCAAAAGTTTCCGCAGCACTGATCTTTAACCATCAATATTCTCCTCGTGAATGTCAGTTCTGCCTCTGTTTCCAATGAACTAAGGGGTCCTTTTAAAAGGTGAATTAGCGTTTTTAGCAAGCTCTAAAAATAAGCATGATCTAAACGCTAGAGACACCTATATATTCTTATGGGCATCTATAGTGTTTCGCATGTGCTAAAAACGCTAGCAAGACTTTGTAAAAAACCCTCTAAATTCCCAGATGTGAGCAAACTGCAAGATCTTCCCATTCCATGTGATTTGTTAATATCAAAGAAAGGCACTTACCCCATAGACTAGTTCTCCAACCATTCCATTCCAAATTTTTGTTTCTGCATCCCTGGCCCCATACTTCCCATCGCCAACAATTGTCAACTTGTATTTAAATCCACAGTGCTTGGCTATTTCCGTAGCTAAATCTACACAGTACCCTTCATAACGTTCATTCCCTTCCAGCTGATCTGCATTTTTCTTAAACATAACATATGGTGCTTCCTATAAAGAAAAATTGTATTTGTGAATTAATAAAAAGTTACACACCTACGGTAGCGTAAGTAGATCAGTATATAAGTTGTTTCCCTTTATAGAGGAAATAAATGGCAGAATGAGTTAGGCAGTTTCGCATCAACAGCATGTGACAATGAGTAAAAAAGGAAATAGAGTGTTAGGAATTATTAAGAAAGGAATGGAGAACAAAACTGAGCATATTATAATGCCTTTGTATCCCTCCAGGGTACGACTACAACCAGGGGTGTGCTGGTAAATTTTTAACAACAGGCTCTTTCTCCAGAGGTAGCCAGCTCTGCAGTTGGAAGGGCCAGGGGTGGCCGGGTGGGGGTGGGGGTGGGGGGGGAGCAACACTTGCCTCTCTCTCCTCCCTTCCTTCGTGCGGGCATCACTCCCAACATCTTTCTCTGAGCAGCATGCTGAAACTTCTCTCACATGCTCGAGAAGTCCCAGCCTGCTGCTGAGAGCTGGAAACAAGGAGCTGGGAGCAGCAGCAGTCTATTTACTTGGCTGGCAGGGCTCAGCATCCCCACCAGCAAAGTAAAAGAGAATTCAGCAGGGGTCCCAAGCCCACATTTTGGGAGCCAGTTGTTAAAGTAGCCATGAAGGGCCCTACTTTAACAACCGGCTCCCAAAATTCTTAAAAACTTAACAACCGGCTCTTGCGAGCCTGTGAGAGCCTGCTCCAGCACACCACTGACTACAACTCAAATATTGTGTGGAATTCTACTCACCACAGCTCGAAAAAAAAAAGATATAGTGGAAATATATTCCCATGACCAAATGCCTTGGAGTTGTTCGTTTTTGAGATTATATGTGCTGAAGCCAGTATGTGGACCCTGCCACCACACTGGTTCACCCAAAACAATAGCAAACGCTATTGAAAACAATAGCAAAAAGATGATTAGAAATAAGGGACTGCCTATGCGTGGTCCATCTGTAAACAGTCTAAAACTGTTCCAGTTGGATGGTTAGTGCTGTAAAAGGTGGAGGACAAAATATTGTGTTATTTTTTCTACTTATTTGACAGCTTTTTTAATTTATTTGAAAGATTCCCATATGTAAATATAAATATCATGAAATAGCAGTTGAATATCACTAAAACAGTTTTAACATTATTGTAGCTGGAGAAACAGCAGTTATAAACTCTGTATTTTGTGCTCATTTTTCTACACTGTTTTATACAATACAGATGGCCACATTTCAGTGAGGATATCCTGTTTCTTGATGGGTTAATCTTAACTGTTGTTGTAATCTGCCTTGGGAAGCCTGGTGTTACAAAAATGGAATATACCGAAATTAAATGGAAGTAAAATTAAACTTCTTTCATTGGGGCACATGGAATCACATCTGCATCTGTTTTGTAGAAGTTTAAATTTTCGATGCACAAATGGATTATCCTGTTTTGAACATGTTTCAGGGACAAGTGATTTTATAAGTCAGTCAAAATAAAAATAAATATTTTGTTTCATGCAGATCTCCCTGACTGTAGTTTTGATGAGGAGCTGGGGGCGGTGGGGAAGGGGGGGGGGGGGTGCCATGTCATCCTTTGCCTCGGGCAGCAGATTGCCTTGGGCCGCCCCTGTACATAATTTGACAAATCTCTGCAAGACTCACAATGTGGGCTTGAAAAATTATTCAGGAATTGAAAATACTGCTGTCCACCAATGTAAGATGGAATTTAAAGCAGACTCAAAACTGAGTGTTGGAGGCTGGAGGTCCCCCTAATAAGGAAAGTAGGACTCTGGCAGTCAGGGATGGGTTTCATGAGTTGGGGAGAGTCTGTGGTCCTTGGGGTTGGCTGATGTTTGGGAAGGGAGAGAATGGCAGAATTTTGGGGTGAATGCTATAAACGGCACCTAAAATAATTGATGCTGAAAAAAAAATGCTTAAGTGCTATTCTATATGACATGCCTAAAGTTTGGCGCGGTTTATAGAATAATGCTTAAATGGAGAGATTTGCCTAAATTTAGGCACTATTATTTGCACCAATGAAAATGTAGTGCAAATACCTTCATCTAAATTTATGCGTGGAGCACCCACATTCTATAATTTATTTATTTATAGCATGTATATCCCACATTTTCCCACCTACGGGCAGGCTCAATGTGGCTTACATCAGTCTGAAAGACATACATCAAACAGGCAATAAACAATCAAGTACATTGAAGTTGAGGAAGTTAGTGGGTAATTACAGAGGAGAAGAGAAGGAGAAGGGAATAGGGCTCAATATGTCGTTATTATAGCTACAATTCAGGAGTTATGGATACAAGGAGGGACTATGTCGTAAGATTTTCCAAATAAATTTGTCTTAAGAGATTTTCTAAAAGTCAGATGATCAGGAGTAGTTTTTACAGATTTAAGTAATCCATTCCACAAATGTGCGCTAATATAGGGAAAGGTGAATGCATAAGTGGTTTTATATTTGAGGCCACAGCATACTGGGTAATAGAGATTTAAGTACGAACGAGATGATTTGTGAGAATTCCTTTGTGGCAAGTTGATAAGGGTGTCCATATAAGCTGGAGCTTCACCATAGAGGATTTTATGCACCAGGGTGCAAACCTTAAAACCTTAATTACTCGCATTACTCTGTTTCTCTGTTTATTACCCTCCTCTCACCTACCAACACCCATCCTGTTAGAATATCAATGAAATGCTTTGATGTCCCCATACATACCCCCACCCTCCCACTCTGTCAGTCTGTCAAAGTAATGCTTTGATGTTTCTCTTATATATACTATCTGCTAACACATTTGCTTATTTCCGATCTGACAAAGAAGGGCAACCTTCGAAAGCTAATCAAGAAATGTATTAAGTTATGTCCAATAAAAAAGGTATCATCTTATTTTCTTTTCCATGTTTTATTTTGTTTGATTTCTATTGATAACCTTTAAGAGTGGACTAACACGGCTACCACACCTCTCTACTCGCATAACTCAAAAACATTCCCCCAATCCACCTCGAAATGCCCATGCCCCTCCCATTTCCTTGCCCCCTTTTTCAGGCCACATATAAATTTTAGGCGCAAATCCCGCACTTAAATTTACACACATCAGTCCCAATTAAATCTAATTAGTGCCAATTGCTTGTTAAAAAAAACCCTATTAAATTGCATGTGCAAATTGGGGGGGGTGTCTAAATTTGCACATGCAATTTTTGGTGGCTTTTATAGAATCAAGGGATATATTACCAATCCCATCAATACTCATGCTTAGTTATCATAGGTAGCATATATGTCTTACAGGCATTGCTGAAACTGTTAAACTGGTATTTACTAATGACTTAACCTCCGTAAATAAATATTCGGGTCACTATTGGAGAGGCTTCTACCCTGTTAAATAGAGATTATCGGGTCCTCAGCTAATATTCAGTGGTATTAAAGTGCCACTGAATATTAGCATAGACTGCTGTGGTACTACCTGTTTAGTGCTGGGGCTGTCCAGGGGCGGAGTCTGGGCTGACTCGGAAGTTATCTGGGCACCATCGATATTCAGTAGTGAGGCCCAAATATGATTGATGTCTACAAAATCCTAAGTGGTGTAGAACCAGTAGAAGTGAATCGAATTTTACTCTTTCAAAAGACTAGGGGTGTCAATGAAGTAACATGGAAATACTTTCAAAACAAATAGGAGGAATTCTTTTTTTCTCAACGAATATTTAAGCTCTGAAACTCATTGCAGGAGGATGGGGTAACAGCGGTTAGTGTATCTGGGTTTTAAAAAGGTTTGGACAAATTCCTAGAGGAAAGGTCCATAGTCTGTTATTGAGATGGGCTTGGGTGAAGCCACTGATTGCCCTGGGATTGATACTATGGAATGTTGCTACTATTTGGGTTCCTACCAGGTACTTGTGATCTGGATTGGCCACTGTTTGGAAAACAGGATACTGGGCTAGATGGCCCATTGGTCTGACCAAGTATGGCTATTCTTATGTTCTTATGTCTTCAGCAGGCCCCAGACGTTTTGAATATTCAGCTCTGCTAGCCAGATATAGCTGGTACTGAATAATAGATTTGAAATCTGCCTGCAGCAGTTAGTATTTCAAAAAACACTGACCACAGTGGGCTAAATGTCAACCCAATTGTGTTAGCAATGTGTTTGTAACACATGTCAATTCACCTCTTTCCAAACGGAGCTGAGGCACTGCCAATTTTAATACAGGAGGCCCGGTGGCGGACGGAGCCGAGGGCAGGCAGGTGAGACTGGGGACTGCAGTGCTGGCAGCCTGACCCCAGCACCAGGCCCCCCTTGGAGGCCCAGGGAATTTTGTCCCCCCCCCCCCCCCCCCTCGGCAGCCCCCTGCAATTTGTAAGACCAGCTAGGGTAGGAGTGATTTATTAAAGAATGAAGAAAGGCACAGAAGGGAAACCTCACATTTAACTACTGAGGTACTAACAAATAAACATCGCTAGTCCCTTACTATTTTTTAAGTTGGATGTTGGACTGTCAGTGTATGAATAAGTAGTGAGTCACAATTTTTTCGTAACACCAAAAACAATGTTAGGCATTGAATGTTTAATGTTATAGTGATGATCATTGCAGCAAAAGGTGGACTGGTGTAGAGCTGCTTAAAGAGAAGGCTACCTCTTGTATTCTGTGTTGAGTGATTTTGTGGGAATAAACACTGGTCATATGAAGGTATTATTTTTCGTTGACTTTGTGTGGATGACAGTGGGGCTAGGCAAGGGGCCAGGGGGGACCCCACTGAACTGGTCTGCACAGGGCCCCGCAATTGCTAAGACCAGCCTGTTCCAAATTGCCTTCTGTCACTCTTTGTTTTTCTTAGACTCATTTTGGAAGTTGTCGTTCAAACAGCAAGGGCTGTATGGTACCTGCAGAAGGAACTCAGGGCTTTTGATGGTCTGGATTTAACCATTATTTTGGGGAAACTTGAAGAGGGGACAAAGTCTCAATACATACAAATTTATTAATTTCCCTCTTGAGAATCATGGAGACTGGGCATCAATATTACTTTTTGCAATAAAGAGGGTCTGCTCGTAAATCAAATGACTATGTTTTTTTAATGTCTTCAAATTAGAGGTTCCACAGGATTGGAGAAGAGCGGATGTGATCCCTCTTCAAAGTGGGAACAGGAAAGAAGTGGAAAACTACAGGCCAACAAGCCTCATGTCAGTGCTAAGAAAAAATAAAGGAATCAGTGCTTAAGGAAAATCCTGCCAAATGAATCTGATTAATTTCTTTGACTGGGAGACCAAATAACTAGATAAAGGATATGCGCTAGATGTAATCTACTTGGATTCCAGCAAAGCCTTTGATATGGTTCCTCACAGAAGACTCTTGAATAAACTGAGAGGGCTGAAGTGGTGAACTGGACTGGAAACTAGTTGACTAACAAGCGGCAGAGGGTGGTGATAAATGGAATTTGCTGAGAAGAAAGGAGAGCAAGTAGGGAACATAAGAGTAGCCATATTGGGTCAGACCAATGGTCCATCTAGCCCAGTTTCCTGTTTTCCAGACAATGGCTAAGCCAGGTCACAAGTACCTGGCAGAAACCCAAATCATGGCAACACTCTATACTACAAATCCCAAGGCAAGCAGTTGCTTCCCATGTTTGTCTCCATAGCAATGGACTTTTCTTTCAGGAATTTGTCCAAATCTTCTTTAAACCCAGGTACGCTAACTGCTGTTACTATATTGTCTGGCAAAGAGTTCCAGAGCTTAAATATTCGCTGAGTGAAAAAATATTTCCTCCTATATGTTTTGAAATATTTCCATGTAACTTCCTTGACTGTCCCCTAGTCTTTGTAATTTTGGAACGAGTGAAAAATCAATTTACTTCTACTCGTTCTACACCACTCAGGATTTGGTAGACCTCAATCATATCTCCCCTCAGCCATCTCTTTTCCAAGCTGAAGAGCCCTAACCTCTTTAGCCTTTCCTCACGTGAAAGGAGTTCCATCCCCTTTGTCATTTTGGTCACTCTTCTTTGAACCTTTTCTAATTCCGCTATATATTTTTTTTTAGGTACAGCAACCTGAACTGAATGCAATACTCAGGCATTATAGTATTTTCAGTCTTATTCACCATCCCTTTCCTACTAATTCCTAGCATCCTGTTTGCTTTTTTGTTCTTATGTTGTATTTCCTGAAAGGCAGTTCAGCGAATCTATAATGTAATGTAATATACCTTTAAATCTAGACTGAAAGCCCACCTCTTTAACATTGCTTTTGACTCGTAACCACTTGTAACCACTCGCCTCCACCTACCCTCCTCTCCTCCTTCCTGTACACATTAATTGATTTGATTTGTTTACTTTATTTCTTGTCTATTAGATTGTAAGCTCTTTGAGCAGGGACTGTCTTTCTTCTATGTTTGTGCAGCGCTGCGTACGCCTTGTAGCGCTATAGAAATGCTAAATAGTAGTAGTAGTAATATAGTGTAAGTACAAGTGTTACTAATGTACTAACATTATATACTGTAATATTCCTGTCAGTATTTCCATTCCCTGGCAAGAGTAGGAGCAAAATAGATAAGTAATAGCCTATGTTCCCTCTAAGTGGAGCATATGAGAGATTGCTCATACATTTCAAGAGTGTTGCTCACAGATTTATTTATTTATTTATTACAGTTGTACACCACATTTTCCCACCTATTTGCAGGCTCAATGTGGCTTACATAGTACTGTCAAGGCAATCGCCAGGTCGGTTGATAACAAATACAAGGATGCATAGTGCTTGATTTTACATAGTGATAGATTTTACATGGGTGCTCACAAAAATGTGTTTTTGTGCTATACACAGAAATGCATGGCTAATACTGGTGCTCAAAAATTGTTGGGTTTTAAAACTTGTTGCTCACATGAAAAAGACTTTGCACACACCAGGCCACTCCTTACAGGAAACATTGGTAATAACCTATGTAACTGTGATTCAATCTGAAGAAGCCTTTTGTAGTGACAATAAAATATGATTAATTACCAAAATAGTGGTGACAATGACAGTCTTGTTCTCTAGACCCATGGAATCATTCCCAGAAAGAACGTCGGTAACAGTCACAACCATTTTGTCTACTTCACTCCAGTACCCAATCTGAAAATAAAAAGTAGCACGTAAATGAACATGAATGTTGAGGCAGCCAAGAAACAGATGAAAGGAAGGGGCAGCACCTCTCTTCCACTCTCCATGCATAGCTGATGAAGCCTACTTTCCAGAATATATGCATATACGTACATACATACATAAATGAATCAAAAAATACCCCAGGAGATCCCAGGAGATCCCTTTGGGCCTCTGGATATGTACCGAGTGTTTGGTGTGGACCAGAATCAAAAAATAAAGGACCCAATATTCAGTTGACAGTGACCACCACCGGTGTTAAACCTGAAAATTCAATACCAAGCCATGTTCAGGCTCTGGCATTGAATTTACAAGTTTGCAGAGCCAGCTAACACATAGCCAGTTAAGTGTGAATTCAGCGCATAACCAGCTATGGGTTACCGCATAAAGGGGCCCTTTTTTTAAAATTTATAAGCATCTTTATTAAGCATTGAAAACCAATAGAACAGCAAGTAACGCTCAAAGTTAATGCAAAATGCATAATATAGAATACAATCTCAAAATACAATAAAACATATGCCATAAGAACGCATGAGTACAAATTCAATGCATCTATGGATACTAACTATACCCTTAATTTTTCAGTTTTTATACTCCACCCCCCCCCCCCCCACAAAGCCAACCCAATGTTCCTCCTCACCCAACCCATCCCCATCCCCATCCTAGTACCCCACCCATAAGCCCTCAATCCCCCTCCCCCCCTTTCATCCATCCAAAAACAAATAAACAGAATAAATACAATCACCAGTCATGTAGGGCAATGTTGAACAAAAGGTTTTTTGAACTATAACTTTTTATTAACAATTTTAGTCAAACAGAGTCTTCAACAGTGGAATATCCACTTCATACCCACATGCCAAGTACAAGTGAGCAAAGTTAAACTAGCAAAGACATACATTCCAAACTTTCAATACAGGGCAACCCAAACATGGAATATCTCCCCTTTTATAACTCCCACACCCCTCTCATTCCCAATACCCCCTCAACAAGCCCCCACCCATCCCTAAACTAAGAATCCAATGTAATAGAAGCGGAAACCTTGTACAACAATAACTACAAAGATCAATCCACGGCTGCTGAACCCCATCCTCTCCTCCCTTTTCCCACCTCCTCCTTCCTCCCTATCAATACCCCAGCCAGCAATCATGGTGAGAATAGTGTGGTCCACTAATCTTACCCAATAGGCAGTAGATACCTACGAAGACTGTGTTGGAATTTAAGAATGCTTGGGACAGGCACGTGGGATCCCTTAGGAAAAGGAGGAGTTAGTGGGTACTGAGGAAGGGCAGACTGGATGGGCCATTTGGCCCTTATCTGCCGTCATGTTTCTATGTTTCTAAGAAAAAGAGAGTAAAAAGTAGAAACTATAAACCAGAAAATAAAGTACAAATAGGCAACCTGGAGAAGCCAGAAACTCCCATGGTCTATAGGAATGTCCTTCCCCCTTAATGTCAATCCCCCTTAAAACTCTACTCCTCCCCACTTCTTATGATAATCTTATCCCCTCCCCTTAAATTCCAAAGTGATCTTATCACAAAGTTGAAGATCATGGATAGCCATACGCCAATGTGATGTAGTAGGACACCCATTCTCCTTCCAAGCTCATGCTATCCCCATTTGTGCTGCCAAAATGAAGAGGTGAGCATAACTCGATAGAAGACCAATAGACAGACCATTTTATCCTGCGACCAATCCTCTCCTGTCCAGTGCTCAACCCGATCCCACATCTCCCTCCAATAACTCTGCACCACAGAGCAGTCCCACCATAAGTGCTCCAGTGTACCCCTTAGCCCACACTGTTGCCAATATAGGTCAATTTCCCCATTCCCCATGCTTTCTCCCCTGGAAGGTGTCCAATATGGTCAGTGGAGAATCTGGTATTGCAATTGATTATATTTGGTGACCGCTGCGCACTTATGTGCATACCAATACATAGCCCACCAGCTCTCATACTCTAAAGGAATCCCCACCCAAGCAGCCCATTTACATTGTGACTCTAATTCACCAGTAAACAAGAGAAGGGACAATGCAGAATACAAATGAGATAACAGTCTCTTACGGTACATCGGTTTAAATAACACCATCTCTGCTAATTTTGGGTTTCAAAAAAAATTTACCTATGCACCTTTTCCAAGAAGGAGATCTCTCCCCTGAAAATATTGAAAAAATAGGATGTTATAATCCAAAAGATCTTACAATTGACCATGTGCCAACAGAACACCCTGGGAGAAGAGGTGCTTACAAAACATCACATCAATGGCCCTCAAATGCCTGCAGAGAGGAGTAAAATATGATGTAGACCAAAGGTGATAATCTTTAAGCAAATTATATGAATGGATCTGCCCCTCCCCCCACACCTAAAGTCAGGCCCTCATTCTACACCAAACCTCCACTAGGGGTGCCAGAAACACATCTCAGCTCTACACTGTTCTCTGCCAAACATTTCCAGATCCCTCCCCTCCCCTCCAATTTCGAAAACAAAGTATGGCCTTCTCTATTGGGATCCACCGAACTGATGAATATTCAAAGTAAAACTTTCAATACTGATGCATGATAATATCATCGCAAATTAAGCATCCCCACTCCTCCCCTATCTCTGGGAATTGCAAAGTGGACCAGCACATTTTAGAGTGCTGTACTCCCCCACACAAAAGAACATAACATCCGATCCCACTTATGAAATTGATTTTCAGTATCCGGAGAGGCAAGTGAGCAAACAAAAATAAGAATTTAGGCAACACCATCATATCTATTGTTGCCACCCAACCCCACCAAATCAACCAGAGAGAGATTTCCAATCTTGCTGCATCAGGCTGGGGATGTGGTCATGATTCAGGTGATATAAATCCGAGCATGTATTAGAGAGCAGAATGTCTAAGTAACGGAAAGTTGTCAAAGTCCAAAGACATATTAAGCATCAAGGACTCTGTCTTATCGATATTTGTCTTGAATCCTGATATTTGGCCAAACTGTGCAAAAGCATCCAATAGGTGGGGTAAAGAATGCTGAGGGTTTCCCATAAAAATAAGAGTGTCATCTGCATATAACAGTATCTTATGCGGGTCCTCTCTTACCCTTTTGGGCTCTATGGCAGATGATTGGCTAATGTATGCCGCAAACAGTTCTACTGTTATGGCAAACAGCAGGGGAGACATAAGATATTCTTGTCTGATGCCCCTCTGTAAAGAAAATTCCACTAATCGAAGTCCATTCACTAAATAGTGCTTGTAGGTGCCACATAGAATGTAGCCAAGTTCCTTAATTGCCTCCTGACCCCATCTGGTCCATCACTGCAAATAGATGGGGCCACTCCACTCTATCAAAAGCTTTTTCCACATCTATCGCCACACACAAAGCCTTTTCATGACTCTGTTCTATGCATAGGCGCCCGGTATAAGAGGCTTGGGGAGGCTAAGCCTCCCCAGCCCAACCGATCCCCTGACCCCCGCTCCCCCCGTCGCAGTCGTCAATCATCTGACGTCAGCCCGATGGCCCTCATTCCTGTCCTGCCCTCGCCCTACCTTAAAATAGTGTAATCCTCCTCGAGCGGGCGGCACCAGCATTGCAAGCAGCAGCAGGCTCCAGCGTTCCCTCACATGGCTCCGCCCTTGCGGAAACACGGCAGAAGAGGGCGGAGCCATGCGAGGGAATGCTGGAGCCTGCTGCTGCTTGCAATGCCGGCGCCGCCCGCTCGGGGAGAATTACAATATTTTAAGGTAGGGCGAGGGCAGAACGGGAACGAGGGCTATCGGGCAGATGTCAGATGATTGACGACAGCGACGGGGGGGCGGGGGGCGGGGGGATCGGTGGGGAGGGAGCTGGAAGAAGGCAGGAAATGGCTGGCAGAAGGGAGATGTGCTGCTGGATGGAGGGGAGGGCAGGGACATGTAGGGTTGCTGGACATGGGAGGATGGCAGGGAGGCCAGGGGAGAGGAGGGGAGGGTTGATGGACATGGGTGGATGGAGGGGAGAGGAGGGTTGCTGGTGTTGGACATGGGAGAATGGAGGGGAGGGGAGAGGAGGGTTGATGGACATGGATGGTTGGAGGGGAAAGGAGGGTTTCTGGACACAGTGGATGGAGGGGAGGGCAGGGGGAGAGGAGGGTTGCTGGACATGGGAGGATGGAGGGGAGTGCAGGGGAGAGGAGAGTTGCTGGACATGGGTGGATGGAGGGAGGGGAGAGGAGGGTTGCTGGACATGGATGGATGGAGGGGAGGGAAGAGTGAGGAAGGAGATGAGACGAGGGAAAAGGAAGAGAGAAAAACTGCACATGGAGGAAGAAAATAGGCAGAAGCTGAGGACCAGAAATGAAGAAGAAAAGAGGAAAGGAAAGAAATAAATGGAAAGGAAGCCCTTGAAATGGAGTTAAGAGGACAGATAGCAGCAGAATCGGATACTGGGCCAGCATGACCAGAAAAACAAAGTCACCAGACAACAATGGTAGAAAAGATAATTTTATTTTCATTATAGTGTTTGGAATATGTCCACTTTGAGAATCAGGTGCTCAACATTAAATGTTTATATTTATTTAGTTATGTATGGCATTTTATCCCACATTACACATGAATTAGGATATTTTGTGGCTCTACATGAGAATTTTGATATTATGATCCTTGTTTCATATTGTTGACGGTCTGCATTTTCCGTATGGGTGGTATATTGGTGTATTAGGTTCTGCCCAGTGTAATATTTATGGTACAGTAAGGTTCTGAGTGTGTTTTTGCACAAAGTTGTGCATAGTGTTTTGTAGTTACGATTGTGGTTAGTATATGCTTTGAGCAACCACTTTATTCTTTGACATATGATACATATCTAATATCTAAATTTAATAAAAGGTATTAATTGTGACTTTTTATTTATTTATTTTTTCTGTGTGTTATCAGACAATTATGGATTTAAGCTCCACCCCTGGCCCCACCCCTAACCCCGCCCCCTTTAGCCTCCCCAAACAATTGGGCCACCGACCGCCTATGGTTCTATGTAAGCAATAAGATTTACTGCCTTCCATACATTATTCCTTAACTATCAACCCTGGACAAAACCACTTTGATCAAAGTGAATTAATTTGGGTAGCATGTGGTCCAACCTGTTCACCAATACCTTAGCAAAGATTTTCATATCTATGTTATGCAAAGCAATAGGCCTATAACTAGCGTATTTCAAGGGATCTTTCCTCAGCTTGGGGAGTACTACCACATTTTCCTTATGCATTGGTCTCGGCAAGGACTCCCCCTCCAACACCATAGAAATTAATGTGGTAAGTAACAGAGCTACCTCCAAATTCAAAACTTATAATACTCAGCAGAAAATCCGTCCTCCCCTGGCAACTTTGCACAAGGCAGTTGGGCAATAACCTTGCTAATCTCTTCCGTTATAGGTGAATTAAGCCAATCAATCCCAGGAAGATCCGGGGAAGATCCATTCCCCCTAAATAGTCTACAATATCGGAGGGGAACCCCAAGAATTCAGAAGAGTATCGTTCCTGGTAAAACATCTGAAATTCATGAGCTATCTCCTCCTAAGAAAATTTACTTTAGCCCTCCTCTGACACTAGTTTCATGAACCATTTCTCACTTTGCTGTTTTTTTAGTTGCCAGGCCAGAATCCTCCCCATCCTCTTACCCCATTCTAAAAAGTCTTTTTTAGTATGTCGCCGTATATATTCTATATGACCCATCTCCAACTCAGCAAGTTTACTCTTCAACATCTTAATTTTGGTAAGCACCAGCGGGGAAGAATTCCTCTCATGTACCCTTTGCCACTTAGCCAGTTGTTCCACCAAGCCCTGCCTTTTCCCATTGAGCACCTTCCTGATCCTCGTAGGCTCTTGTATAAGTGTCCCCCTCATGTAGGCCTTTCCCGCATCCTATACCATACCAGTATCCACCTTTCCCATATCATTAAAGGACAAAAACTCCCTCCGCTTACCCAGTAGTAATGTCCGAGTAGCTGGTTTGGTTAGCATTCCAACATTGGCCCTCCAAACCCCTCATCTTTTCGATCCCTGGGAAAAAGTACTGCTCCCATGACAGGAGCATGATCAAAAATGCAAATTGGATGTATTGTCATATTCTTCCATTTCCCCAGGATCTGATATCTTCCCAAAGGTAATCTATCCTAGAATATGAGCAATGTCTACCGTAATACCATATAAATTGTTTTTCTGAGGGATGAAAGGTCCTCCATACATCCTCAAGTAAGTGCACCAAGAGCCCTTTCCGAAGTACCTTACTTTCTCTGATTTCCTCTCTACTTCTATGGTTGATTCTATCTAACCTTCCCATTGCTATATTCATATCCCCCATTTGATTCACATCCCTACTACTACTACTACTATAGCGCTACTAGATGTATACAGCGCTGTACACTTGAACATGAAGAGACAGTCCCTGCTCAACAGAGCTTACAATCTAATTCCCTTCAATTCTCATACACCTAAGCAATGGAGAAAAATGTCCCCTTTGCTCCTGTTAGGGCATACACATTACAAAGAGTAAATTCCCATGTATTAATCCTCCCAGAAACCCAGACATACCGATCCTGTGAGTGCCTCCCTGAGCTATACACAACAAAAGATGCATGTTTGGCAATCAACAAGCCTACCCCCCTAGATTTTGACCCCACCACCCAATGCAAAGTACAAAGATGACCAATAACCCCCTTTGAGCTTCTGCATCTCAGTATTGTCCAATTTAAGTTCTTGTAACAATGCAATGTCCACTTGAACATTTTTCACATGCTTAAGAATTCTCTTCCTTTTAATGGGATGATTAACTCCCCCCCCCCCCCATTCCAGGTTGCCAATTTCACCCCCACCCTAGCCATCCCTTAATCTAACACATACCACCTCGCCACCCACACCATGAAGCAAATCCCCCTTCATTCTTACCCCATTCCCTCCCCCCTCCCCACCAGACTTTGGAGAAGGGTATTCCCACTTACGACACCCATCAGCCACAGACTTCCACTGCTTTCCGTCCCCCTCCCCTCCTTCCCCGGTATTATGTACTTCTCACATTATCCCACTTATACACTTTAGCGATCACTATCACACTCCAGTCAGTTAAGTTATTTAATCCTCCAGTCAGTCACTCCAGTCAGTCACATACATTAATCCTCCCTACGCACAACACCCATCCTAGATCTGTCAGTCTATGCTATCTACCCCAATTCTTTCAAATTCTCAGATACAAAACATTCTCAAAAAGATTATGTTGAGAACAAGGCTGATCAGCCTACAGTCATGAGAGCAAGCGTTCCTTCCTCTTGCAGGTCTTCAGCCTTTGCTTGCGAACTTGCGGTATCAGATTCCTCTGCAACCACTTCGCAACTCCTCCATGAAACGAACAATAGTGGATGCTGCAGACCCTTATCCAACCTCTTATGACCAGGATGTCCTGCTTTGAAACCACCTTGTTTCTTTAGTGCCACAGACTTGGCTTTCTGCACCAGCAAAGACGCCTTAGAATTTGGCTTCCCAAGTGGGATCACAGCTTTCACTTTTGTGTGTGTGTGGGGGGGGGGGGGGGGGGAGGGGTGATGGCACATGGCAACCCCCAACGCTGACTGCCCACACCCGATTCAAGTTCGGTCTTGGTTCTCCATATAGTTCAATGACTTGATGAAACTCTCAATTTCTTTTACTGATGCAAAAAATCTATTTCTTCCATTGTGAAATATGACCAGCTTAGTGGGGTGCCATATTCCAACTTGTAATCCACGTACTACCAAAGCTTGTTTATACGAACACAATTCCCTCCTGTGCCTCAGTTTTTGCACTAAGATCAGGATAAATGTGCACTTCATATTTTCATATTTACAAATGTTTTGCTTTTTCACAGTCCTCAAAATATACTCCATCTCCATGTAGCGCAACAACTTCACTATAAATGCCCTTAATGGAGAGTTCACATTGGGCTTCAGGTGCAACTCTCTATGAGCACAATCCACCTCAAATACTGGTTGCTGTAAAATCTGGAAAACAGTGGCTTAACAATTTCTGAATACCATACCATCGTAAATACCATATATCTGAAGGTTTGATCTCTGGTGCCTGTTTTCTAAGTCCTCGACTTTTTCACTCAGCATTTCCAAATGCCTTGTAGTACTCTGCAACACCTCGGTGCCATACTTCTGGGCCACTTCCACATCATGTGCATGATCTTCCAGCTTATCCACTCGCGCATTCAAGTCTCCCGTGCATTCCTCCAGCTTAGCGATTTCCAGTTTGGCTGCCTGCAATTCTTGCAAGACTAAGGTCTGATAGAGTCCTCTGAGCGCTGTCTGTCAGATTGCCCCACTCCAACACCGTCTAATGGCAAAGCTGTGCTGGCAGCAGGACTTTTCCCACCAAGAGATCCTGGCTTCTGGGTCTTAGTAACACGAAGGTCTTTTATGGTCGAAGTACCCTTCACTTTTATAATTCTAGGCTTTGCAAAATCTCCCCTGAGTTATGAGCCATTTCACCCTGCAATGTTGTACAGTTGATCTGGTAGCAATGGCTATAAATAGGGGAATCAAGCAGGGAGGGGGGGGGGGGTCACAGAGCGAAAATATTCACATCCATCTAACATGGAGGCTCCACCGGAAATCGACCTGACAAATTTAACATGTGCTTTAAAACATTTTTTGATACATGATGTTCTACAACAATGCAGATTGTGGCTCAGCAAAAATGTCTGTTAAACCAAGCATGAACATTTTTCTTCAGCAATGTTGTGGAGCTCTGTTGATTGATTTTCTTCAATTCAAGGCATGTTTGCTTTAATGGCACCTTTTTAACTTCCCCTTTGATTGCACAGTTCACAGATTTACACACAGAACAATGTTTTGTATAATAACCAAATGCCTGATAGCAACCTAATGTCACTATAATTCAGGAAAGAATTTTTCAGGGGATTCTGTAGGGGAAGGGGGAGGGGAGTCTATCCAAGGGAACTCTAGAAAGGGCATCTTCTGAAGGAGAGCAAAATCAGTGTTTCAGCCTTCAGCTGAGGGGTGCTAACAATTGGGGAGGTCTTTAGTGAGGGGAGGGCAGCAAGTAGAACAAAGACATTGCCTAATGGTTAGAACACTGTACTGTCAACCAAGGAAGCCTGGTCCAAATCCTGCTGCTTCTTGTGACCCTCTATTGCTTCAGGTACAAGCATGAGATTGCAGGCCCTCTGGGAGCAGAAAAATACTCGCTGTAGCTGAATGTAATTCACCTATATGGCATTCAAAAACAGATCCTGGAAAAGATTGGCACTAACCCCCTAATTCTATAAAAAGCGCTAAAAAAAATGCATACATAAATTTGGGAGCATGCTCGATTTGTGTGCACATTTTAATTGATTAATTAGCTAATTAGCACCAATAATTGGCTTTTAACAAGCAATTATTAGCACTAATTAGATTCAATTAACATGCACACATGTAAATTCAGGTGCAGGATCCACACCTAAATTTTCTGTGAGATTTGGAAAAGGGGGCATGGAAATGGGAGGGCCATGGGCTGATTGGGAGCGTGACTTTTAGTTACACATATAAATATAGAATAACATGGCTCTGCACCTAAATATAGGCACGGGCATTTACACCACGTTTTTGTTGTTGCAAATGGCCACGCCTAAATGCAGGTACAATCCCTCAGCTTAAGCACTATTCTATAGACAGCGCCTAACTTTAGTCACAGTTTATAGAATACCGCTATGTGCTGATTCCTGCACCCAACCCTGGGCACCAGCCTTACACTTGCTGAACCCTGGTATAAATTCTGTCACCCAAGTTGGGTGGGGAGATCCATTATTCTGTAACATTGTATACAACCTTTTTGAATGCCCCTGACCTGACCATGCCCTCCCACGGCCACGCCCTATTTAAGGTTGCATGTTATGGGATTTAGATGTCCAGTATTAAAGAAATTGCAAGCCAGACTCCAATCAGTGTCCCAATTAGATAGCTAGATAAACTGCTCCAAATATCCATCACTATTAGGATTGATACTTTAACATATAGACCTCAGCAGCACCACTCCGAGCTCTCAAACGTTCATTGCTCTAAGCTTTATGGGCTCACTCGCCATCAGTCTTTAATTTAAATACTATTCAACACAGCCTCCTTGCTGATTCTGTTCTTCCAGAACATTTATTAAGCTAAGTCTTTAAAGCTGAACTTTTTTTTAAAAACTATAACTAAAATAATTGAGTACTATTTTTATGCGGATGATGTTCAGGGTTTTTTTTCCCATTGTGTCTTGAGAAGTGGATTTGAATCATCAATTGAGTAATTACATGATGAGGAAACAGCAGTGGATGAGAGAGAATGGTTTTGTTCTGAATGTGGCAAAAACTGATGTAATGACTGTAGGTAGAGAGGAAACAGAAGAGTGGCCAGAGAAGGATTGTTTGGGGAATATGTATGTTTCAGTGAAGAAAGAATTGAGACAGTTGGGAGTTATGTTAGATTGTAAGTGTACAATGAAGACCCAGGTTATCAGTGTGATTCAAAAAGAATTCAAATTGTTACACATAATAGTTAAATTGAAACCAGTGCTACCTCTGCATGACTTTCAAAGTGTATTTCAGTGAATGGTTTTAGTGCGGCTGGATTACTGCAATGCAATATACTTTGTCATGTCTACATCAAGTATGAAGGCATTGCAAGTAATCCAGAATGCGGCTGCTCAAGTCCCAGTAGGAATATCAAAGTTTTCTCATATATCTCCAGTGCTTAAGCAATTGCACTGGTTAAGGGCGCTACAAAGAATACAATTTAAAGTTTTAATGACTGTATACCAGACGTTGAATAGAGATGCTCTGTATTATCTGAAGCGAGTTTTACCTATCAGCCAAGACGGCTAATAAGATCAGAGGCTGCCATGTAATTATCAACAGATGAGGTAATGCATTTACATTATGCTGACACACAAGCTATTGGTTTTCTCTCAGCAGAATTTCATTACAGAACGCTCTTCCTGGACAGTTTCACCTTTGTGATAGTACAGTGCAGTAAAATTATTAAAGACTAGGCTGTATGTGGCCACGTTTTTCTGGACACTTTGTTGATGTTCTGAGGAATTTGTCATAGTATACTCTCATAAGTACTGTTTTCATGCTATGGTATGTATTGCATTGTGAATATATTATTGGAAATCACCTAATTTTGGGTGGTCTATAAATTTTTAATTATATAAAAGAAAGTCAATAAATATTTCTATGGGCATCTTGGCATTTACCACCAGCTGATTTCTACCGCAAGCTAAAAATACTACTACGCCTTAGTAAAAGACCCTCTTAATTAGGCAAACAACTAATACTATTCTATAAATTATACAATATACATTTGTGCACTAGTTGGAAATTTTGGCACACAACTTTATAGAATGACGGGGAGAATGCAGGTCTTCTGCTAAATATCATTCATTAAGGAGGAGATTCTATATATGGCACCTAAAAAAAAATCGGCGCTGAAATCAGTGCCAACTTAGAGCATATTCTATAATCGGCACCTAGATTTAGGCGCCGATTATAGAATATGCTTAGTTGATATTTCAGCACCAATATCTGCACGCATCCATTTACGCCTACAAAAACCTGGTGTAAATCTCAGCACGTAGATTTAGGCGCCCTGGGCCATATTCTATAACTAGGTGTCTACATTGTGGAACACCCATGAAATGCCCATGTCTCCGCCCATAACCACACCTTTTTGCCTCCACGCATTAGAAGTTCACTGCACATCGTTACAGAATACACTTAGCAAGTTGTGCACCTAAATTTTAATCAGTGCCAATTAGTGCTCATTATTGCTTGTTAAGTGCTGCTATCAGCGCTCATTAGCTTAAGCCAATTCAGTTACATGCAGTATTATATAATCCGCACTGATTCCGGTGGCTAAATCCAAGCACACCATATAGAATCCAGGAGTAAATGGTAAAATCATGTATTATTTTCCTTTAATGCCCAATTTTTTAGTGCAGCACAGGTAAAGTAATAATGAGATGGAAAGTATGCAAATATAGGCAAAGCACTTCATTATTATTATGCAAAATGAATAAAAAAAGTTTACTTCAACTGTGTTATTCAGAGAAAGGTAACATACACACAAAAAAGAAATCATAGCCAGAGTAATGATCATTTACATGGATGCTACCTTTCTGCGTTGATTTTCTCTGTTCAGATCATATTATTATGAATATCGTAGGCAAAGACCAGAATCGTCAGTAGAACACTCTTGCAGCATATGGAGGGGGGATGCACTTAACGTTCTTTCCAGCATAAAAGAGTCAAGCTTTGCACTCCATCTGTACAGGCTTAGAGATGCACAGTATGTCAACTGTTTGATAATTACATGAAACAGTGGCAGGAGTGGGTGTAAAAGACATGCCAGTGAACAAGAACAGCGGCAGTTGGCTGTAATTTATATGATTCAGCTACACAGCCCACACACCCTTACAAAACTATTCTCTCAAAGCTTCAACAGCTATAATGTCACTGCTTAGGAAGTTTGGAGGACAATTAGAGTTCAAAATTACCTTTCGGGGACCATTGCTTTTGAGTTCCATGATATTTATTGTATAGTTAATTCTTTTTCCATTCTGGTCGAACTTTATGTTCCCTGATAAGCCTTCCACTTGAACCTGTATGTAGAAAGAGGTTAAACATAATATAATAATCAAAGCTGGCCATTAAAAGCCAATTAGAGACTGTCTGATAATGATTAACAGATACCTGACTACAGGCTCCTTCACTATTGGCACGGGATGAGAGTGAAACAGACTAAGAGCCCGTTGGGGTAGACATGGGCACAGCTTCAGTAACTGGAGAACAAGGCCAGTGTCAGGCAGACTTCTATGGTCTGTGCCCCAAAAATGGCAAGGACAAATCAAGATCAAGTATATGTATGTAGTATCACATCATTCCTTATACTATAAGTTTATCATGTTGGGCAGACTGCATAGACCATATAGGTCTTCATTTGTCATCATCTACTATGCTACTATGTTAAAAAGTATTATTTTTGCCTGGTTCCAGGTGCCCATTCCACATAGAGGGACATTTTTGAACAGGGACGCCCATCTCTAAGGGTGTCCATCTCTGAGGATGTCCCCGTGAAGGAGCGGGGCATCCCGTATTATCGAAACAAGATGGGTGTCCATCTTTCGTTTCGATAATACGGTCAGGGACGCCCAAATCTCAACATTTAGGTCGACCTAATACCCGGGTGGGTATTGGAGGGCTCCCATTTACCAGCACAAGTGTAACAGGTAAGGAGGGGATAGGCCTGGCTCCGCCTGCCTGAAGTGCACTACAGTGCCCACTAAAAACTGCTCCAGGTACCTGCATACTGCTGTGATGGAGCTGGGTATGACATTTGAGGCTGGCGTAGAGGCTGGGAAAAAAATGTTTAAAAAAATATTTTGGGGGTGGGAGGGGGTTGGTGACCACTGGGGAAGTAAGGGGAGGTGATCCCCGATTCCCTCTGGTGGTCATCTGGTCAATTCAGGCACCTTTTCGAGGCTTGGTCGTGTAAAAATTGGACCAAGTAAAGTCAGCCAAATACTCGTCAGGGACGCCCTTCTTTTTTCCATTATCAGCTGAGGACGCCCATCTCTTAACCACTCCCCTGACCCACCTTCAGCACACTGTTGACACGCCCCCGTGAACTTTGGTCGTCCCCGCAACGGAAAGCAGTTGAGGACGCCTAAAATCGGCTTTCGATTTTGCCGATTTGGGCGACCATGAGAGAAGGACGCCCATCTCCCAATTTGTGTCAGAAGATGGGCGTCCTTCTCTTTCGATTATGCCAATTTGGGCGACCTTGAGAGAAGGATGCCCATCTCCTCATTTGTGTCGGAAGATGGACGTCCTTCTCTTTCGATTATGCCGCTGATAGTGTCTCTAGCCAAACAAAAAGAACCCTGGCCCAATATGGATATCAATAATATAAAATTAGGAGAGGAAAAAAAGACTAAGGGGGAAAGTTATCAATGTGGGTTTCTGTTAAAACTGCTATTTTACCACAGGTCCAATTTTATGCAATGAGATCTAGAGGAGCATTTTCAATATGACGTCTAAGTCCAACTTTGGACATTTTGCTCAAAACATCCAAAATCCAAGTGGGGCATATAGCTATTTTAAAAACAGAAACATGTCAATCTTTTTTTTTTTAATGGCCATTTGTTAGATGTTTTTGTGTCTTGTGCATTTATCTTTTTGTTCCATTTTGGAAAAAGAAAAAAAGTCCAAGTGAAAAACGGATAAAATCAAGCCATTGGGATGTAAGAGGAGTAAATCATTCTTAATAGACTGGCCACAAAGACATCCCAGCAGAGCAGGGAGCACCCTAGGAGGCAGTGCAGTACATTTCATATAAAAGGTCCCAGGTACACAGCTCACCATTACTCCACTATATTGTATAGTGAGCCCTCCAAAACCCACCAAATACCTACTGTACCCAACTGTACTCTACTGCAAGAGCCCTTATGGCTGCAGGTGTCACCTATATGTGGGTACAGTAGGTTTTTGGTTTGAGGTTTGGAGGGCTCAGACTTTCCACCACAAGTGTAACAGTTAGGGTAGATAATGGGCTTGAGTCCCTTTCTCAACAGTGCATTGCACTGACCACTTGGTTACTGCAGGGACCTGCATGCTGCTCTTATATGACTGGCTATAATACCTGAGGCTGTCATAGAGGCTGGTATGTCCTGTTTCTTTTAAATCTTTGGGGGTGGGAGGGGGTTAGTGACCACTGGGGGAGTAAGGGGGGGGGGTCATTCCTTTATTCCTCCAGTAGTAATCTGGTCATTTAGGGCACTTTTGTAGCTTCTTCATTCAAAAAGAGGTCTAGCTCAAAACATCTTAGTTTCAGTCCTAGACATTTTTGTAATGTCCAGGTCTTAGGAACTCTCAAATCCCACTCTTAACCTGCTCCCAACATGCCTCCTTGAGATTTGGATGCACTACAGGTGAACGGCATAGAAAAACATCTGGAAAATGGGTTTCAAAAATACTGATTTGGATGTTTTTGTGAGAAAAATGTCCATTGCTGCTTTATGCCACTTTTTAGACATTTTTCTCTTTTGAAAATGATCCCCCTAGTGACTAATAACCGGGGTTAACAGTAACATAATATATCTTAACTAGACTTTGAGCCCGTAAAAACGGGCTATTATAGGAAGGGGGGGTTGAAAGGCCCGCCCCCACCGCCGAGTTCGCCGCTGCCCCTCCCCCTCCGAGTTCGCGCCCCCCCACCGAGCCATCACCACCCACCTTCCACCCGGCCAAGCCCTCGCTCCGCTACTGAAACAGCGAGGGTCCGGGAACGCAGCACTGAGCTCTGCTGAGCTGCCGACGTTGGCCTTCGTTCTTCTTCTCTGCCTGCAGCTGCCTGTCCCGGCCTCGTGTGACGTAACGTCGTCGAGGGCGGGACAGAGGCAGAGAAGAAGAAGGAAGGGCGATGTCGGCAGCTCAGCAGAGCTCAGTGCTGCGTTCCCGGACCCTCGCTGTTTCAATAGTGGAGCGAGGGCCCGACCGGGTAGAAGGTGGGTGGTGGCGGCAGCGACTCGGGTGGGGGGAGCGTTAGACGGCGGTGTCCCTCCCTCAGCAATGCGCAGTACAGACCCTCTGTGTTCCGCCCCCCGTCATCACGTATTGACGTGGGGGCGGGGCAGAGAAGGTCTCTACTGCGCATTTGCGAGTGAGTACGGTCACTCGCCGTTTATATGTTTGATAGTAGCCCGTATTGATAACTTCACCCACCCCTAATTATTACAGTAGGGAAGAGAAGCCTAGTAATCGTTTCATGTTGTCACATCTTCAAGGTGCAAGCCTGCCTTACCTGAAGTGAAGACATCACTTTAAGGCCAATTCAAATTAAACCTCATGGGGAACCTTCCTTCGATAACTATTCTCTGTTCAAATATTTGCTTCAAAGCCACAAATTTGAAATTTTCTAATGTGTGCTTAAATTCCACCCAATGAGCCATCAATGGTGCTTCCAATTTCTGTAACCAGATGTTACTTAAATGTTCACCAATTTGCAATTTAATTTTTCTTGAAGTTTGCCCAATATACCACTTACCACATGGGCAATTAATAGCATAAACCACTGCTTCAGAATCACAGTCATAATGTCCTCTAATAACAAATTCTTTTCAAGTTATCACATTATATACCTTCTTGGTAATAAGAGTATGTTTACAATATTTGCAAAGATTATATGCAAATTATCCTACGTTTTGTGGACTTCTGAATGTTATATAATTATGGCTAGATAAGATCTCAGCCAAAATTCCTGCCCCTTTTATAAGCAAACTTAGGCACTTGTTCTAAACTCGAGTGAGCCTTAAGGATATCCCAAAATTTCAAAATAACCTTCCGCAATTTCATTGCTTGAACAGAGTAAGGAAAAACGCATACCAAACTATCATCTCTGTTTTAGTACCCTGTAATATCCATTCTCTACGGACATTTTTTGCTCTCTTGTACACTTGTACGGATTTAAGCACACATTAGAAGATTTAAAATGTGTAGTTTTGAAGCAAATACTTTTGAGCAGGGGTGGTAATGTCGCTAAAAATCTTTTGAAATTTGAGCAGAGAATGATCAATTCCTGGTGTACTGTTCATGCTGAAGGTCTGAATAAAGATATTGAATGGTATGAAGTACAACACAAGGGACATGCGCAGAGGTTGGTTTAACTGTACATGTCTCAGCGGTTTATTCAAATGAGATGCAGTTGGAGACCTTGATGATGGATCCACTATGCTTGCCGTAAATTTGTAGTATGAAGTATTTTTGTATGTATAATTATTTAGTTGGAGACTATTACTATAGATTTTAATGATATGATTTATAGATTGGGTGGCTTGTTGACTCGAATTCTCTCTTGTGTAGATTTCCAGCTCCTGATGACGCTTTATAGTGAAACACGGCACTGTGTCGGGCTGTGAATTGGATTTTTATGTTGAGCTGTGAATTGGAACTTTTTTGATATATATTCAGGCATGGACATAACTTATCCTACTAAGGGGTATGTTTTACTAAGGTGTGTTAGTGTTTCTAACGCACCTTTAAATTTAAGGCACGTTAAACGCTAACGTGCCTATACATTTCTATGGGCGCATTAGCGTTTAATGCGCGTAAACCATTTACACATGTTTAAAACGCTAACACGCCCATAGCGCACCTTAGTAAACATAGGCGTAAGTTTTTGGCTTGGTATGATAGAAGAGAATATTATGCGACTGGATTTGGATTGAATGACTCCATTTGCTTACAGTAAAGAATTTATTGAGTTATGAGATATCATGTCTGAATATTGAGGGAATTCCCTTGGATTTTGGAACTGAAAAGATTATTTATTCACCAAAGACTAACATCTCAAGGACTATTATGACTTTGCTGTAAGACTCCCATGATACTGAGATAAGTACCGTTTGTTTGGAAATATATCAATCTCAGTTTTTTGAGACGTTTGTCTATTTGAGAGATACTGCTGATGCTTAGGAAAGGTACTTATTTCTGTGGTTAGAATATGTACTGCCCATTCCAAGGGATTTCAAATTAGAAATTGTTTTAAAAGAATAAAAGTATTTTATTGATGTTTGTTATATATTATGAGCTTTTGTAGATTAATACATTCTCTCTAATTATATTCTCAGTTATTTGGAGCTTTTATTGTAAACTGTTTAGCTGCTAATTTGCGATTGGCAGTGCATCAAGTCTTATAAATAAATAAAAATAAAATAAATAAAAGGCACTATTTCCCATGTTGGATCTACATGTTCATTACTTATCCACTGATTTAATAAAGGATTTTCTGCCATCATCCTGGTTCATCTCTGTGGTCATTCACACTCCTTCTTGCTTCCGCCTGGTTCTATGTGGGATAGATTTGGTTCTTTATGGTGACTACTACATGTTAGCACATGTTAACACGCATTCATGTATATTATTGACTGCAGGTTGTATTTACTAATAATGTCCTTTAATGCAATATAATATGATGTTTCCATGCACTAATACAGTAGTGCACTAATGTATTGCCTGAATGAAAAAGATAAGTCTGCCATTTAAATATATCATTGTAAATAATACCATGGCAAATTCTTGAAAATTACATTTTATATATAAAATTTTTCATATAAAAATTATTGTTCAGAATTCAACCTGCATTTACAGTGGAACTGATGGAGAATTAAGCGAACAGTAGGTGGAATACCTATGTGAAATGAGTTGCTACTGATGATTCCTTAGTGGTTAGATTCTGATAATTGTAATGTAGCGCTGGGCTATATTTTTGGTGTTTTTAGGTGCACATTTATGCATATATATATCTATATAATCTATATATAGATATATAGATGTATAGATATATGGCAGTATGTTGCCTAAGCACTACTCTTCAAATACCACTTATCTAACATACCCACCAATATTCAAAACCATTTAACCGGCCAGGAATGGCACCTGGACAGTTAAATGGCACTTAGCCGGCTGTGCGGCGATATTCAAAGGGGGATAACCGGCTATCTCCCACTGAATAGTCCAGGCTAGTGGCTAGAAAATAACTGGCTATACTGTACAATATAGCCAGCTATCCTCAAATATTCAGCAAATAGCCAGCTATTGTAAACGGTCACATCAGGCCGTGTAAATAGGTGGAATATCTTTGGCTGATTTAAACTTCACTGCCTATTTCCAAATGTTAACATAGCCAGGTAAGTTTAAACCATCCAAAAATAAAACAGATATTCAATGCCGGGCACCGGAAACGGCCTGGCATTGAATATTCAGGATGACCGCAAACCGCTAGAGTTAGCCGGGCTCCCTCCTATGGTCTGAATATCAGCCCCTTAGTGTTTTATTGCAAAGGAAACAAACACATGGGTAGAGCATAGGGGGGACATAGGTAGGGCTCCACCTTATGTGCATAACTTACAGAACACTGGGATCCTTTTACCAAGCTGCAGTGAAAAAGGGCCCTGCATTAGTGGCAGGGTCCGTTTTTGCCATGCACCGAGGCTTTCTTTACCGCAGTGGGTGTAAAAGCCTAAAAAGACATGGCCATGCGGTATGATCGCTCTTACTGCATGGTCATGGGGAGGGGGACAGCAGTTACTACCACCCATTGAGGTGGTGATAAGGGCTCCCGTGCTAGCCTGGCGGTAACCAGGTAGCACACAGCGCTGCCTGATTACTGCCAGCTTAGTGCCGCGCTAAAAAATATGGACCGATTTTCCCTAATGTGGGAAATGTTGCACGCCGGGGCTGGAACTACCACCGGTGCCCGCATTGGGCCAACGGTAGCTCCAGCTTAGCATGCGGTAAGCCTGCCTTGTAAAAGGGCCCCACTTTCACTTATGCATGTACCTGCTGCCTTTTAGGCATTCACACTCCAGGTTCCATGACTGATGCAAGAGCAGGCACCTAGATGTTAGATGTGCGAATATTGGGTTCTCCTAAAGTTCTATAACAGAATCTAAGTTCCTATTGCCCAACCTCAGGGTGCCTAAATAGAGGTGCCAGTTATAGACTTGCCCCTAAGAGTAAGCTACTGTATGAACTGCTAGTATGAGCACATGCTAACAAGTGAATGTGTACTAATTCTCGCTTAATGCACTTTAGTTAAAGGAGTTCTAAGCACCCCACCACTTATTACCAGTAGTCAGTCAAAGACCAGAACTGTAATGACGGGCGATACATCAAATGAAAACTGACTGGAAGCAGCATCTTTTTCTATTTTCCTTCAGTACTTATCGTGATTGTGGGAGATAAATGAGATAACAGTAAAGGTCATGCAGAAGCCTCCCACATTAGACCAAGAGAAGGAAGATCAACAATTCTGACCGAGAAAGCACTTCATAAATAAATGACTGTACACAGAAAGGCTTATTTTTCCATCATGGAGTACCAGCTATGACCTAAGCTGAAAAAAAATCATATTTTAAGCAATTGCTCCTGATTTCTATGTCATGGTAGAGTGCTTCTTCTATTTACTGAGGTCTGACCTTGAACAAACAATAACTGGAGGCTAAAGGAATAGGCAGTAGTCCTTTGTTCCAAAGATTCAGTGCATATTGCACTTAAATTCTTGTTATCTTAATCATCCAAGCACAATACTTTTGTTGAGTGCTTACCTGCTTCAGTGCTCTTTCTATTTCCACACCGTGACCCCATGGCACTGCGGGGTTTGCAAGACAATCACCAGCATTTCCTCTTCGAGCGATCTCAATTCTCTGCTTACGCAAATTACGGAAAGCTTCGGTCATCACTTGGACAGCATCGTAGGTCAAAGCAGAGGTGTACTGAAAAAAAAGGTCCATGCAGAACTAATGAAGACTGTGTTCTAGAATGTGTACACTTGCATATCTCCATGCATACAAGTGCATCCATTTAAAAAACAAAAAAGTATATCCCATGATATGTCTTGAAAATTTGCCATTGGCAGTACACAGAAAGGATAACTTTCTATAGATCATCTAGGTGAGGAAATGGATATTTAAGGGGGCAAGTTATCAATGTGAGCTACCATTAAGCTCAATTTTTAGTAACTACACGTAGGACTCATTGCATAAAATGGAACCAGTGCTAAAACCGGCCAGGTTAGTGGCAATATAACACATCGTAACAGTAGCCCATGTTAATAACTGTGCTTCTAAGTCTGCCTGTTTAAGATTATCTAAGTATTTTATAAAAGGCTCAGAAAGCACTGAATCTTTTATAAAATACATAGAGGAGCAATTTCAAAAGAACATCCAAGTCAGAATTGGGACGTCCTGCTCATAACATTAAAAAAAAATTTCTTCTCACGGCGATTTTCAAACAGGAAAGATGTCCAGATTTCCTGATCAAAAATAGGTGAGAAAGATGTCCTTACGCTGGAGATATCCATCCTGAAGGACCATTTTACAAACTGAAATGTTTAAATTATAAATAGGGGGGGAGCACAGGGACAGCTGTATGACACCATTCTTATGAAAATGGTCAAAGAGACATCTGTGCAGAACAGAGGAGTAGCCCAGTGGTTAATGCAGTGGATTGTAAACCAAGAGACCCAGGTTCTTACTCTAATATAATTCTTTTTTTTATTTTTGTAAATGTGATCCTTCCAGGAACAGAAAAATGCCTATTGTACCTGAATGTAGATCATTTCAATAGCCTTCAGGCTTGCAGGTGTCTTATGTCTTTATGTACAGTAGGTATTTTTCTGAAAAGATTGGTGCCAGAAAAAGCATTATTCTATAAGCCGTGCTTAAAGTTAGGCACGGTTTATAGAATAGTGCTTATGCCTGGGAATCTTACCTAATTTTAAGCATGGCCATTTGCACCAACTGAAATGTGATGCAAATGTACATGCCTAAATTAGGTGCGTATCCCCTCTCATTCTATAGCAATGCGCGTAAATGTTAGGAACGTCCCCATTCTGCCCATGACCCTCCCATTTCCACGCCCCCTTTTTAAACTCACATATAAAATCCCAATTAAATCAAATTAGTGCCAATAACTGGTTGTTAAGCCAATTATCGCCACTAATTAGCTCGTTATTCAATTAAATTGCATGCGCATATTAAGCACGCCCAAATTTGCGCATACAATTTTAGTTCTAGGTCAGTTCCCAATCGCCAATTCCCATCTGGAAAATTGCCACCTAGGACAATTACCACCTAATCAATTCCCACCGCTCCAGGGAGGGCAATTCCCACCTTTAACAATCATGAAGCATCACTGTCTGAAATTTGATCTCCTTCCCTTTCACCTTCTAGATCGTTTCGGGGGGGGCAATGCCCCCCACATCACCCCAAACATTAACTTTTAACATGCCATACCATGCCAAAAAATTAAAATAAACCAAAATCCAAATTAATAAGCAACATAAAATATCATATATATATAAATATTGCCAACACATCCACACCATGCAACAACACTTCTCATTTAAAAAAATACAATGCATAAGAAAAAAAACCCCAGAAAACCAACACATGCCAGTAAGAGATAGTCAGGGGGTGCAGACCTAGGAGGGAATTATTCAGGTGGGAATTGGTAGGTGGGAACTGTCCGGGTGGCAACTAGCCTGCTACAGTTAGCGACTTTTATAGAATTAGCCCTACTCATTTGCATGCGTTTAATCCATTTGTGCACCTTAGTAAAAGGACCCCTAACTTTGTTACAAGAGATGCTTTTGAATGTCAGGGATACCTAAAATGTCCCCGTCCCCTCCCTCAGCACTCTGCCAAATTCCAGGTCAGAACAAGAAATGAGTCTGGGTTATGCATGACTCTAAGCAAGTGTCGCGCCTCTGTTGTCGCTCTGGTGTTGGTGAGCTCTCAAGTCTCCCCGAGCCCCACAAGGCCCCAGGAAACAGCCGAGCACCCCGAATCTTCACCCGCGGCGACCGCCGTTCACCGAGGGTTGAGCCCTCAGCTGCGGGCGGCCAGCAGGACTGCTGGAACCGCGGGGTGACGGCTGGCCTGTCTGGATGTGAGTACACAGTTCTTGGTGAAGGGCTTAGCCGGGCGGCTGGCTGAGCACTGGGAACAAACACAGTCTGAGGGAGGTGGCTTAGCCACGGCCAGCTGAGCACTAGGAACCAACACAGTCTTCACAGGAGGTAGCTAGCAGGACGGCTAGCTGATACGAGGAACAAACACAGTCTTCAAAGGAGATAGCTAGCAGGACGGCTAGCTGCCACGAGGAACAAACACAGTCTTCAAAGGAGATAGCTAGCAGGACGGCTAGCTGACACGAGGAACAAACACAGTCTTCAAAGGAGATAGCTAGCAGGACGGCTAGCTGCCACGAGGAACAAACACAGTCTTCAAAGGAGATAGCTAGCAGGACGGCTTGCTGACACGAGGAACAAACACAGTCTTCAAAGGAGATAGCTAGCAGGACGGCTAGCTGCCACGAGGAACAAACACAGTCTTCAAAGGAGATAGCTAGCAGGACGGCTAGCTGCCATGAGGAACAAACACAGTCTTCAAAGGAGATAGCTAGCAGGACGGCTAGCTGCCACGAGGAACAAACACAGTCTTCAAAGGAGATAGGCTTCTGAAACACGAAACGGAAGCACTGGACTCCTTCCGTGGCTCCGTTTAAATCCCCCGCTCGTTCCTTCGCTAGTGCCAGCTGGGACCAATCCCCTTCGCCCAGGCAGACCTAAGGGCCTGGATTGGCTCTCCCGCCCAGCGGGCGGAGTCTCTCAGGGGGGTGCGCCAATCCAGCGCAAGTAGGTGGAGCTACCTCGCCGGCCCCGCTCCAGCGAGGAGAACGAAAACGCCGGCGCCGCCATCTTGGCCGGCGGTTCTCCTTCTTCGAGACCGGCGCTTGCCTCTGTGGATCGCCGGCCTCGGAGCGGCCGGCGGCAGCGCCCGATCCCCCAGGCAGACTATCACCGCCCTCCCGGGTCCCATGGGCGCCCCGGCTCCCGCTCCTGTCCGCGGACCGCCAGGTAAGGGCCCGGAACGGGACAGCAAGTGTAAATGCCAATAGCTAAAGTGCTACTGTAGATATGTATTGCCATTATAAAATGCGGTCATACGTGGACTCTATGAAGGACTGCCCAGAATATACCCAGAAAAATGCCTTCTTTAAATATCTGTTTACTGCCTTATCCATAGATAGATATTACTACTACTACTGCAACAACAGGAGCGGCCTAGTGGTTAGAGCACCAGTCTTGACATCCCAAGGTGGCCATTTCAAACCCACTGCTGCCCCTTGTGATCTTGGGCAAGTCACTTAACTCTCCATTGACTCAGGAACCAACTTAGATTGTGAACCCACAAGGAAAATACCCAGTGTACCAGAATGTAATCACCTTGAGCTACTAGTAAAAAGGTGTGAGCAAAATCCAAATAAATAAATGAAATACATAAGAGGCAGTCCCTACCCAACAGAGATTATAATAAATTCAAGACAGGCAAATGGGATTAATAAGGCATCAGGGAGTTTCGCTTATTATAAGAATGATTAAAACAATATAGGTATTAAACAGGTGTGTAAGAGGTTAAGAGTTTAGCCTAGATTTGAATAGGGCCAGAGATAAAGCATGAGAACTGACTCAGGAAGTCTATTTCAGGCACACACGGTGCAGCAAGATGGAATGAATGAACTCTTTTCTAAAACCACTAGCTATATGTATGGCCGATTTCTACATACAAATCCATTTTCATTCAAGTTAACACCAGCTAAGGCTTCTAGATTTTACTCCTAAACACAACCCAGTCAATATTCATCCCACAAGCAGTCAGCATTTTTTAAAATCCTGACTGCCATGGGCAGAATTACCCCGGATATTCAATGCTGAGACATGTCAGGACCCTGGCAATGAACATCCGGAGGCACTGTATGCAAATCAAGTTCATGCATATTCATTGTGGCTATCCTGAAAACCTGACTGGCAAGGGGTACTCCAGGACCGGACATGGGAAACACTGGTCTAGGGGGTCTTACGAGCAGGAGCGATGCCCACTCACTCCTGCCCATTGCAGCACTGGCTCCTAATGTCCACTGTTACCCCTAGCGACAGACTTGAAGTACTTGCTGTGGTACCTGCTCAAGCTCTGCCTACAGACTACTCCAGCACTAGCCGGACAGTGCAGGACAATTAGTACTGATATTCAAAATCGCTTTGAATATCGAGTGGAAATATTTTAAGAGGGGGTGAATTGGATCAGGACCAGACACAGGGGGAAGATGTGAGGGAACCTTCTCCTACTTATGCAAGTGCCAGCAGATATTCAGTCAGGTTGAAATAAAGGAGAAACATTTTTGCAATCACATGGCGTTTAATCGCATAAGATAACCGCATAAATTGGGCTACCTAAAAAGCTCTCCTATCTTCATGTGGTTCGACTTGTGTGATTATCTGGGAATAAAGCCAGCGGGAGCCAAAAAATGCTAACCGCCTTCAGCTGGAAAATATTTACCCATATTTTTAAAAGAGGTGGCAATTTGGGTAGTCTGGTTACATGACCAGTTTAGTGGGGATAGCGCTCAATATCAGCGCCATTCTGCTACAGTTAAACGGAAACGTTTGGCCACCAGCAGAAGCTGTCCTAAATTTAGCCAGATATCTTTATCCAGTTAAATTTAACTGAGTATATTTCACTGGACTTGAACTATATAATACTGCTGAATGTACAGAATGAGATTATCCATTTACAAATATCTGGTTAATTTTACCACGGACTGTGCCACTGAATTTTGACTTCTGAGTGTCTTTCTGAAACTGAAATGTATGCTCCTAGTTTCTATTCATGCCTCTTATACACTCTTTCCTTCTCAGAACTCACCTTTTCTATTTGGCCAAAACTTTTGGTGTTATACAAGTACATGTATACTTTCTGACAGCTAACAATCCACGCAGCCACAGAAGGCTGATCTACGTAGATTTAACTGCTTTTTTGCTCATGTAAGAGCAATGGGGTGGCATGGTTTCATCTTTAGAATGACACAATAAACCAGGAGTAATATTTTGTAAAGTTTTTAACCACTTATGATTAAATTTAGGTATCACGGTACATACGACATTGTAAATAACCAAGACATGCAATAAGAAAAGCACGAAGAAAAGAATGTAATGTGTTATCATCAAAATATTTTCTAACAGATTTCAATTTACGCAAAATGAAAATCCCAAATTTTGTAACTTTTGAAACTTGTTGAATAAAGGATCATTTTGAATCAATAGTAAAACCCCAAAATCTAAATGATTCCACCAACCGAATGGAGTGTCTAGAGAGATTAGGGACCCATATGGGATAAAATGGATGGCCAGTGGCCCAGCAAGCTATAGATTTACTGGGGTTTAACAAAGGATGGTTTGACCTAAGCTAAGCAGCAATGGTGTTCAAACAAAATTGAAAAGATACAAAATCTGGAGTATCAGAAACTGTTCAGTAAGCCATCATAATGTCATCTGCATAACAATATGGACTGACCCCAAATCCTTCTATTAATGGCTAAAGGATTCGGGGACAAAATTGGGCCATGCAGAACACCACTCACGATAGAAAGTTTATCAGA
The DNA here is from genome assembly GCF_901765095.1 of Microcaecilia unicolor. Lineage (NCBI taxonomy): Eukaryota > Metazoa > Chordata > Amphibia > Gymnophiona > Siphonopidae > Microcaecilia > Microcaecilia unicolor. The sequence continues at coordinate 606,488,759 of NC_044032.1, forward strand.
TGATGTAGTTACCACAAAGTAATAGCCAAGTAAGTAAGATATAAACCAAGCTAATAACAACCCTCGCCTGAAATACCCAGTTCTCTTAGTCTACAGTATGCAACAATAGAGAATAATTTACATTAACAAAAGCTGTCTAATCAAGTGAAATTCTGGCACTGAAACCCCTATCCAGCTGAAATGAACTTCACTTAAATGAGATGCTAAAAGAATATCAGTACTATGTACGGTTCTAAACTCAGACTGATGGTCTTGCAAAGCAGAAACAGATTCAACATGCCACAGACTACTCCCTCAAGCAATTCTGAAAGGAAGGCACACACAATCAGCAGAAGTACTAAGTTCAGAGGTTTCCCAAACTTTATGTTCTCCGCCCACAGGGGTCTTTGGTTAAAGAGGCTAATATTGGCAGAGAGCCTCTTCTTGAGAGGCATCAGACTTATCTCTCCCTACAGTCCTCCCCGGGAACTCCATTCACTGGGTAAATCTCTCTTACCTGCAGCCTTCTCCTCCACTGCTAACTCCAGACTCCGTTCCTTTTATCTTGCTGCACCATATGCCTGGAATAGACTTTCTGAGTCAGTACGTCAAACTCCATCTCTGGCCGTCTTCAAATATAGGCTAAAAGCCCACCTTTTTGATTCTGCTTTTTACTCCTAACCCTTACTCACTTGTTCAGTACCCATGTCTTATCATTCCCACTTAGTAATTCCCTTATCTCTTATCGGTCCTGTTTCTCTGTCCTAATTAGATTGTAAACTCTGTCGAGCAGGGACCGTCTCTTTATGTCCATTGTACAGCGCTGTGTACATCTAGTAGAGCTATAGAAATGATTAGTAGTAGTAGTAAAAGGTATCCTTTTACTAAGGTGCTGTAACAGATTTAGTATGTGCACTAAATGATAAGATACCCATAGGAATATATGAGCACCTTATCATTTAACACACGCTAATCATTAGTGAGCGCTAAATCCATTAGCACACCTTAGTAAAAGGACCTCTTGGTCTATCAGTTGCTACCTTCATTGACACTTTGCTTGATTTTTGTGCGGGTAAGATCAGAGCAGGATCTTGCTGGCTGACCCTAAGGCAAAGTCTGAGTTCCTCTCACCTCCAGCTTAGTGCACAACAAATTATCTCCCCTCTCCAGGCAAACGTTTAGGCACAAGTTTAACAGATTAATCTGTGGGGAGAGTGAATCACTTGTTTACTCTTTCCATAAATATAATGACTAGGGGGTACACAATGAAGCTACTAAACAGTAAATTTCAAGCAAATCAGAGAAAGTGACTCAGCATGTAATTAAACTCTGGAATTTGTTGCCAGAGAATGTAGTAAAAGCAGTTAGCTTAGCAGGGTTTACAAATGGCCAGTATTCTCAATGGAGAAGCGTAGATAGCGGGGTTCCCCAGGGGTCTGTGCTGGGACCGCTGATTTTTAACATATTAATAAATGACTTAGAGATAGGAGTAACTAGTGAGGCAATTAAATTTGCTGATGACACAAAGAGGGGCATAATTGAACGAAAACGTCTATCTCCATGGGCGTTTATCTCCGAGAACGAGTCCGTGAAGGGGTGGACCGAACCGTATTTTCGAAAAAAATAGACGTCCATGTTTTATTCAACAATTTGTGAGCTGGGCATTTTTGTTTTTTAGTGATAATGGAAAATGAAAGCACCCAGCTCAAAAACGAATAAATCCAAGGCATTTGTTCGTGGGAGGGGCCAGGATTCGTAGTGCACTGGTCCCCCTCACATGCCAGGACACCAACCGGGCACCCTAGGGGGCACTTTTACAAAAACAAAAAAAAAGGTAAAAGAGCTCCCAGGTGCATAGCACCTTTCCCTTGTGTGTTGAGCCCCCCAAATCCCCCTCAAAACCCACTGCCCACAAGTCTACACCATTATTATAGCCCTAAGGGGTGAAGGGGGCACCTACATGTGGGTACAGTGGGTTTGGGGGGGGTTGGACGACTAATAAGCATTAAGCAGCACAATTGTAACAGGTGGGGGGATGGGCCTGGGTCCACCTGCCTGAAGTCCACTGCACCCCCTAACAACTGCTCCAGGGACCTGCATACTGCTGCCAGGGAGGTGGGTATGACATTTGATGGTGAAAATAAAAAGTTGTGAAACATCATTTTTTTGTGGTGGGAGGGGGTTAGTGACCACTGGGGGAGTCAGGGGAGGTCTTCCCCGATTCCCTCCGATGGTCATCTGGTCATTTAGAGCACTTTTTTGGGACCTGTTCGTGTGAAAAAAGGGTCCAACAAAAGTGTCCTAAATGTTCGCTAAAAACGTCTTTATTTTTTCGATTATCGCCCTAATGCGTACATCTCTCCTCGGCCGATAACCACGCCCCAGTTCCACCTTTGCCACACCTCTGACACGCCCCCATCAACTTTGTCCGCATCCGCGACGGAGTGCAGTTGAAAACGTCCAAAATCGGCTTTCGATTATACTGATTTATTCGTTTTTGTGAGATAAACGTCTATCTCCCGATTTGGGTCAAAATCTAGGCGTTTTTCTCTTTCGATTATAAGATGGAAAGTTATTCAAAGTTGTTAAATCACATGAGGATTGTGAAAAATTATAAGGGGACCTTACAAGACTGAGAGACTGGGCATCTAAATGGCAGATGACGTTTAATGTGAGCAACTGCAAAGTGATGCATGTGGGAAAGAGGAACCCAAATTATAGTTATGTAATGTAAGGTTCCACATTAGGAGTCATCGACCAGGAAAGGGATCTATGTGTCATCATTGATGATACGTTGAAACCCTCTGCTCAGTGTGCGGCGGTGGCTAAGAAAGCAAATAGAATGTTAGGAATTGTTAGGAAGGAAATGGAAAACAAAAATGAGGATGTTATAATGCCTTTGTATCACTCCATGTTGCGACCACACCTCAAATATTGTTTTCAGTTCTAGTCACCGCATCTCAAAAAAGATATAGTGGAATTAGAAAAGGTACAGAGAAGGGCGACGAAAATGATAAAAGGGATGGGAAGACTTCCCTATGAGGAAAGGCTAAAGTGGCTAGGGATCTTCAGCTTGGAAAAAAGATGGCTGAGGGGAGATATGATAGAGGTCTATAACATAACGAGTGGGGTGGAACAGGTAGATGTGAATCGCTTGTTTACTTTTTCCAAAAATACTAGGACTAGGGGGCACGCATTAAAGCTACAAAGTAGTAAATTTAAAATGAATTGGAAAAAATGTTTCTTCATTCAATGTGTAATTAAACTCTGGAATTCATTGCCAGAGAATGTAGTAAAAGCAGTTAGCTTAGCAGGGTTTAAAAAAGTTTGGATGGCTTCCTAAAGGAAAAGTCCATAGACCATTATTAGAATGGACTTGGTGAAAATCCACTGCTTATTTCTAGAATAAGCAGCATAAAATGTATTGAATGTTCTTGGGATCTTGCCAGGTATTTGTGACCTGGATTGGCCACTGTTGGAAACAGGATGCTGGGCTTGATGCAACTTCAGTCTGTCACAGTATAACAATACTTATGTACTTATAAAAAAGGTTTGAAGAAGTTCCTAAAAGAAAAGTCCATAAACCGTTATTAAGGTGGACTTGGGAAAATACACTACTTTTTTCCAGGATAAGCAGCATAAAATAGGTTTTACTCTTGTGGGATCTTACTAGGTGCTTGGACCTGGATAGGCTGCTATTGGAAATGGATACTGGGCTTTATATACCTTCAGTTTGTCCCAGTATTGCAATGCTTATGCACTTATATAATTACTAAGCACTGGGGGGGGGGGGGTCCTTTTACAAAGCTGTGGTAAAAGTGGCCTGTGGTAGTGTACGCACGTGTATTGGGCGTGCACCAGGCCAGTTTTTACTGCATCCACTAAAATTTTTGTTTTTAGTGGGACGGGAAAAGGGCCTGCGGTAAAAATGAAACCAGCGCATGCCCAAATCTGGCCTGAGCCCTTAACACCACCCATTGATCTGGTGGTAAAGGCTCATGCGCTCCATGCACAGTGACCTGTTGGCACACGCCAAGTGCTGGCACACGTAGGAGGAGATAAATAAATTATTCATCCAGGCATTATGGGTGCTGGCCTGGCAGTAGTCTCATTTTGGTGCGCACTGCATGCATATAGAGCCTACCGCAGCTTAGTAAAAGGGCCCCTGGCTCTCCTGTCAGAAGGATAAACAAGTGATAACGTTGACCTTATTTATACTTTATCATAGAAGTGGCCTCTACTTAATGCAGGGGAAATCTGTGGAGGTCCACTCTCTCAGCCTGTAGAAGTGTAGTTACACCAGTGAATGGCTTGTCTTACTCTCTATTCAGTACTGTCTTGCAGGGCCAATGTTAGACATGCTGAAATTTGGAAGGAGGCCTCAAAACCTTCCAGCAGTTTGTGCCGCCTTAGGCTTAGAGCAAGTTTGGGGCCCTCTGTAGTAAGGGAACTCAGGGCATTTGCCATGTTTGCACCCCCTAGCACCAGCCTAATGGTTAGTGCAGTGGACCTTGATCCTGGCAACCTGGGCTCAATCCCCACTGCAGCACCATGCAAGTCACCTAAGCTTCCATTGTCCCAGGTACAAAAAGCTTAGATTGTGAGCCCTCTAGGGACGGAAAAACTACCTGCATATAACGTGTACAGCCCTGCATATGTCTAGTAGCACTAAAGAAATTATTATTAGTAGTAGCCTTGCTGTCCTGTAACACTCATGACTGCTTCAGCTCCTTTTTCAATAACTGCCTCTACTGTTTGATGAACAAGTAGGACCATTTCTCCTTCCATGCAAGAACTGCTTCCCTTTCTCTGTCCCTCCTCCAGCTCCTTTTCCCTCTGCCTTGGTGAAAGGAAATCAATTTCATGTTCATCTGTCTTGAGCTTATATCTAATTGGTACATTCAAAGCACGAGGAACAGCGTAGAAGAGGCTAACTCCAGCAGGTTGTAACATGCTTAGGGGATTTTTTTCCTTTTACTGCACACAAGTTTCGATTTATTTATATTTTGATTGAAACCAAAGCATACGCAGTTAAAATTACAGCATAATCAAACCTACAAAATCAAAATTCTAGACATAAAAGTCAAGTTCATAACAGCATCTCCTACACCCTTCTCCTGCATAATTTCCCAGATTCTGACAACCTGTTCCACATTATTTCAACATCTCCACCCAATCCACTACTTGCAAGCAATAATAGCACTACTCTTTATCCAGTCACTGGTCTATAAGCTTTGAAAAATGAATAGTTCTTCAATAAAAGCTCCAGTATCTGACATCAGCTGAATCTGATATCAGCCCAGCTACAGAAAAAAAAACACATTTCCTAGTCACGTCAAAATGAAAATTCTTCAACAGAGGAATGGACAAATAAGCAGCAGCTTCAGATTTGAGTTTATAGACTTGAAGGACTTCTGACACATAAAGGAGTAGATTCTATATATCAAGCCTAAAAATTCAGCATCAAAATGAAAGTCACTTAAGTGTATTCTGTAAAGTATGCCTTCAGTTAGGCATACTTTATAGAATGATCCTAAATTTCCACACAGTTTATAGAATATGCTGAGTGCTGGTCCACGCAACTAAATTTAGTAAAACCTGGCATAAATCCTGACACCTAAATTAGACGCAGAGAGGGTGTATTCTATAAGCTCCCGAGGGGAACATTTCGCAACCTGATACAATCAATGGAACTAAGCCATGTAGACTACTGCAATGGAATTTATGCGGGATGCAAAGAACAAACCTTAAAGGAACTTCAGACCACTCAAAACACAGCAGCTAGGCTTATCTTCGGAAAAACGCGATTTGAAAGTGCAAACCCCTTTGCGAAAAACTACACTGGCTCCCAATCAAAGAACGCATTGTTTTCAAAATCTGCACTCTGGTTCACAAAATTATCTACAGTGACACTCCGGGATACATGACAGACTTAATCGACCTACCAACTAGAAACACATCCGAATCAACACGAACGTACCTAAATCTGCACTACCCAAGCTGCAAAGGACTCAAATACAAATCAACTTACGTATCCAGTTTTTCCTACATAAGCACACAACTGTGGAACGCATTACCAAAAGCCTTGAAAACTACGAATGACCACCTAAACTTCCGGAAAACACTAAAAACTAACCTGTTTAAAAAGGCATACCCTACCGATCCAACATAAATGCCTGATCTCTGCAACACAACAAAACTAAAGAACGTTATGGACATAACACAACTCTTCTGTTCTACGATTCCCTAGTGTGGCTGTGCCACATGAACTTTATCTTACCACAACATCACTTTGTATTTGTTTACACCGGAGTATGCAAACGCCTCTCCGGTACTATGTAAGCCACATTGAGCCTACAAATAGGTGGGAAAATGTGTGATATAAATGTAACAAATAAATAAAATAAAATAAATAACAACATGCTTAGATTTTAGATACACCCATGACCTGCCCACTCCACGCCCATGGTAATGCCCATTTTCAACTATGTGACTTAGAATTTATGCGCACCATGATACAGAATATGCTTGGCAAGTAGTGCATGTAAATTCTAATTAATGCCGATTAGTGCTGATAAATGGTTGTTAACATCCAATTAACAGCACTGATTAGCTTGTTCACAGATTAGCTTATGATCCTTGTTATGGAATTCGCTTTAATTTCCACATGAAAATCTCAGCGTGATAAATGGAATCCAAGGGAAAAATGCAGACACATCCTTTAGGTCCTTATGGATCAGAAATAAATTCTCGAAGAACGATCAACATTCTACAGGTAGCCAGTGCAATTATTCCTGACATGAAATGTGGAATGCCACCTATCAGTGGAGCAGCTGCATTCTAGAAAGCCTGCAATGTATAGCAATAGTAAGTATGGCACATGATTATAGTCACATAACCAGCCTAACACAGAGGCTAGGTGTCACCTGCTGTGGCCAAACAATGGAGCTACAGTAGTCTAAGGGAAGAAAGCAGCATGCACAGATTTAAAGTTTTGCCAACAAAGAACAACAACAAAAAATGCTGGCATAAGCACCACTGGTACTTTGGACCCATGGCAATAATCAAAGCAGAATTATGCATGTAATTTTGTTTTGATTATTGGTGCAAATCACGGGGGTACCATGTACCTGCAGTATCAGCACCAATTCAAGCAGTTTGATGATTTCACAACTTGAATCTCTGAGAAAATGGTTAGTAGCTGCATTAACATATAAAATTCCTTTCTTCATTTTTTTAAAATTTTGCACATGCAGTAAACTATATCTGGGACAGCTAGGCTCAAAGACATGCACATTCATCAAGGAATAATACATGCATTTGAAGAGAGTGCTGGTATTTAAAAGAGTGTTCATCCTAGCTGCTTTCAAGTGCTCACTTATGGGCTCATTTTAATAAAGTACAGCAAGTTTTTGTACTTACAGCGCCTTAGGGGCAAAATTTAGCATGCAGTAAGTGTATGCCCTGTCCAGGACAGACGCTGGTATGTCCAGCATCTGCCCTGCATTTACCAAACAGAGAAGTCACTTACTACTCGGCAGGGCCAAATTAAGTCCAACTGATGCCCTAAGCAAAGCCCAATAATAGTGCCCCTCGACCCTTCCTTTGCTTAACTGAAAAGACATTAAGACTCAATAAGTCCTGAGAAATATCATTACTGATCGAAACAAAACATCATGCACATTTATAATGATTGGAAAAGCATTGAAATTCATGTTGGATAATAGGTGTGGCAGCCATAAGAACATAAGTGTTGCTATACTGGAACAGACGGACGGTCCATTAAGTTCAATATTCTGTTTCCAACAGTGGCCAATTCAGGTCACAAGTACCTGGCAAGATCCCAGAACAGTAAAACAGATTTTATGCTGCTTATCCTATAAATAAGGAGTGTTTTTTCCCAAGTCCATCTTAATAAAGGCTTATGGATTTTTCTTTTAAGAAATTATTCAAACCTTTTTTAAACCTCGCTAAGCTAACTGTTTTTACCACATTCTCTGGAAACGAATTCCAGAGTTTAATTACACATTGAGTGAAGAAATATTTTCTTCGATTTGTTTTAAATTTACTATTTAGGAGTTTCATTGTGTGTCCCCTAGTCCTAGTATTTTTGGAAAGAGTAAATAAGCAATTTACATCAACCCATTCTACTATACTCGGTATTTTATAGACCTCTTTTATAACTCCCCTCAAGCATCTATTCTCCTAGCTGAAGAGCTCTAGCCACTTTAGAGTTTCCTCATAGGGAAGGCGTCCCATCTTCTTTATCATTTTTGTCACCCTTCTCTGTACCTTTTCTAATTCCGTTATATCATTTTTGAGATGTGGTGACCAGAATTGCACACAGTATTTGAGGTGTAGTCATACCATTGAGCGATACAAAGTCATTATAACATTCACATTTTTGTTTTCCATTCCTTTCCTAATAATTTCGAGCATTCTACTTTCTTTCTTAGCTGCCGCTGCACACTGAACAGAGGGTTTCAACATATCATCAGCGTGAAGGGGTAGCATCATATGTTAAGGAGAGCCTTGAATCAAACATACTAAAAATTCTGCAGGACACAAAACACATCTTAGAATCCCTATGGATTGAAATTCCATGTGTAAAGGAAAAAGGGATAGTGATAGGAGTGTACTACAGTCCACCTGGCCAGGATGAACAGACAGATGCAGAAATGTTATCAGAAATTAGGGAGGCTAACAAACTGGGGAACACAATAATAATGGGTAATATCAATTACCCCGATATTGATTGGGTAAATGTAACATCGGGGCATGCTAAGGAGGTAAAATTCCTTGATGAAATCAAGGACTGCTTTATGGAGCAGAAGGTTCAGGAGCCAAGGAAAATGGAGCAGATGGTTCAGGAGGAAGAATTCTAGACCTAGTCCTTAGTGGAGCACATAATCTGGTGCAGGAAGTAATGGTGCTGGGGCCGCTTGATAACAATGATCATAACATGATCAGATTTGATATAATCTCTGAAGTTAAAAAAAAACTCTACTTCAGAAATTCAAAACTTTAGCATTTAAAGGAGACTATGATAAAATGAGGATGGTAAGAAAAAAAAACTTAAGGGAGCAGCTGCAAAAGTCAAAAATTTACATCAGGCATGGATTCTGTTCAAAAATACCATCCTGGAAGTCCAGGCCAGATATATTCCATGTATTAAAAAAGGAGGAATAAAGGCCAAATGACATCCGGCATGGTTAAAAAGTAAGATGAAGGAAGCTATTAGAGCTAAAAAAAAAAATCCTTCAGAAAATGGAAAAAAGATCCGAATGAAAATAATAGGAAACAGCATAAGGAGTGGCAAGTCAAATACAAAGCCCTGATAAGGAAGGCAGAGAGAGACTTTGAAAAGAAGATTGCGTTGGAGGCAAAAACACATAGTCAAAACCTTTTTAGATATATTAGAAGCAAGAAACTGGCAAAAGAATCAGTTGGACCACTAGATGACCATGGGATAAAAGGAGCACTCAGGGAAGACAAGGTCATAGCAGAGAAATTAAATTAATTCTTTACTTCGGTCTTCAATGAGGAAGATGTGGGAGAGATATAGGTACCAGAAATGATATTCAATGTAGATGAGTCAGAGAAACTGAATCAAATCTCTGTAAACCTGGAAGAGTTCTCTACTATGCTCCTGTAAGCCTCCTCTATAAACCTCTCTGTCTGCCTCCGATCTTCCAAGTCTGCTATTCTAGCCTCCAGATATCAGACTCAGACCTATTCCCTGAGCGCTAGGAGCTCTTTGCACCAAGTAACACATATGACTTCTTGCTGACTGGGAGATAATCAATCACATGATACTCAGTGCAAAAGACTGGATAGCTCCCATCTAACTGCTGACCAGCAGTGAAAGAGTTAAGGGCATGATAGCTAGGAGAAAAAACTCTGCGGTGTCCTCCTTCCATTGATACCTAAGCATGTGCTTATTTTGCTTAATGGTTAATCCATGGTTGCTGCATAGGCACCACATTACAAGCAGAAGCACCCATGCTGTCACAGCATGTAACATGGTGCTGGGCCAATAAAATAAATAAAGCACTGCTGCAGTGGTGCACCCTCCCCCCATTTCCCCTGATCTGATTCCTCCACTCTCCCACCATATTCTCAACCTCCCCTACCTTTCCCTAATCCAATTCTCCCAAAGTCACAACCCCCAACATCTTCCCTCATTCAACCTCCCATGTCCAATCCCACCCAACTCATAACTCCGCAGTCCGATCCTCCTCCCCTAGTCAAAAAACTTCTGAGCAGAAGCCCCATACCACCAGGGAACCTGACTCCCCCCCCCCCCCCCCCCAGGATCTATCCAGGGATTTCCCTGGTAGTTTAGCAGCCCAGGGTGGAGCGGTCCCCCTCTACTCCCAACACAGGACTACATCAGATTCAAAATGACGCTGATGATAACCCTTATCGGTAGTCTCACAGTACTAATTCTAGAAGGCATCCTTCCATATAAGGAGAAATGCTCTTTATATGGAAGGATGATTGCCTAGCAGTAGAACTACAAGACTACTACTAGGGAGCATCAGTGCCATTTTGTACCTGGTGCAGTCTTGCAGCAGCAGCAGAGAAGAACTATTTCTACCCAAGGCCACTAGACTACCAAGGAAACCAGGTGAGTAGGAAAAGGTCAGGCTCTGTGGTGGGCATTTACATCTTCCTTGCAGGCTCAAACTTTTTATACATCTGCTAAACGGACCCTTTCCTTGCATTGCTAAGTGTGCCGTAGGGTCAGTGGTGTGCTGGAGCCGGCTCGCACCGGCTCGCAAGAACCGGTTGTTAACTTTGCTCGGCTCTTGCGAGCCGGTTGTTGAATTGCGTGAGCCGGCTCTCTTCCTCCCTCCCAATCCAGTCCCTTATGTCACGACTTCACGAATTCTTCGGGGTCGCTGCAAGTGCTGACTCTCCCATGCTGGCGCTGCAGGTTTGCATTTTAAAATGGCCGCCGAGACTTCCAGAGGCGGCCTCGCGAGACTTCTGCCGAAGTCTTGGAGGCCGCCCTTGTAAGTCTCGGTGGCCATTTTGAATCGCGAACCTGCAGCACCAGCGGGGGAGAGTCAGCGCTTGCAGCGACCCCGAAGAATTCGTGAAGTCGCTGACGTAAAGGACCGGATCCGGAGGGAGGGAGGAGGGAGGGAGTTGAATTCGCCGAACTCGGGAGGGGGTGGCAAGGGAGAGAAGGGAGTCGCTGGGCATTTGTGAATGTAGGGGAGGGGAGAGAAGGGTCGCTATAGGTGCATGCAGGGCAGGGGAGAGGAGGGTCACTGCTGGATATAGGTGGATGAAGGGCAGGGGACAGGAGGGTCACTGCTGGACATGGGTGCATACAGGGCAGGGGACAGGAGGGTCACTGGACATGGGTGGATGGAGGGCAGGGGAGAGGAGGGTCACTGCTGGACATGGGTGCATGCAGGGCAGGGGACAGGAGGATCGCTGGGTTTAGTTGCATGCAGGGCAGGGGACAGGAGGGTCACTGGACATGGGTGGATGGAGGGCAGGGGAGAGTAGGGTCACTGCTGGACATGGGTGCATGCAGGGCAGGGGACAGGAGGATCGCTGGGTATACGTGTATGCAGGGCAGGGCAGGGACAGGAGGGTCACTGGACATGGGTGGATGGAGAGGAGGGGAGAGAGAAGAAATGCTGGACATGGATGGTGGGTAGAGAAGAGTGAGGAAGGAGATGAGATGAGGGAAAAGGAAGAGAGGAAAAAAACTGCACATGGATGAAGAAAATAGGCAGAAGCTGAGGACCAGAAATGAAGAAGAAAGGAAGAAAGAAATAAATGGAAAGGAAGCCCTGGAAACGGAGTTAAGAGGACAGATAGCAGCAGAATCGGATACAGGGCCAGCATGGTCAGAAAAACAGACCACCAGACAACAAAGGTAGGAAAAAAATCATTTTATTTTCATTATAGTGTTTGGAATATGTTCACTTTGAAAATCAGGTGCTCAACATTAAAAGTTTATATTTATTTACTTATTTATGGCATTTTATCCCACATTAAACATGAATTAGATTGGAACCTGGGATCATATAATTTTTTTTTCCTGGAGAGAGTAATGCATTGTTTCCCCCCCCCCCCCCCCCCCCCCCCCCCCCCCCCCCCCGGCTATAGCCAGCTCTGCAATTTTTTTTGGGGGGGGGGGGGCGCAGAGGTGGACCGGGGGGGGCGCAGAGGTGGACCGGGGAGAGAGCCTGTTGTTAAAAATTTACCAGCACACTGCATGGGGTTCACTTCTGCACCAACCTTATTTATTATCTTCCTCTTCCCTCTACTGAGACTTATCCAGTCAATAGGCGGCATGACTTCCATATGCTGATGCAACTAATGCCTAAATTCTGTTGCCAGTTAGCCCTGATACCCTCAATATCTCCAGTGAAGAAATATTTGTCCTCTTTGACTAGGAGCTTGGATGGGGGTTTTGTCACTTGGGGGGGTATAGGATAGGGGGTGGAGATATCATGAAGGTGGTTCTGACTCTGGGAAGGAAATCAAAAGCAGGACTGATTGTAAGGGGAATTGGACTGTGGGGAGATGGAAGGTTGTAGCTTTGGGAAGGGATTGCACAAGGGTAGGGGGGAATGTCAGGAGGATTATGACTTTGGGGGGAAGGGATGGCATGGGGCTGCACCACCAGGGCAATTCTTGGTACAGAAGCCACACCATCGACAATTGGGACAGAAATGATCCATGCTCTAGCTGTCACAAGTGGTCACTCTTCCACTCTGCCCATATCTTGTCTGTGAACCATCACTACCCATGTTAAGAAGCTAGCATGTTTTTTTTACCCTGCTGACTGCTTTTAATGTGCAATGGCCGTTACTGCAGTTCTGCTCTAATATCTGCAGCAGAGTAAAAGCTGCATCTTAGTAATGGAGCTTTTTAGAAAGAGAGGAGATGGTAAGATAAAGAGGAAAAATGTGGCAATTAGCATGAGAATAGAGACAAACCACAAAATTAGGCACCAGGACCAGAATATTGACAAATTCTCTCTTTTGGGTGTCTCTATAGAGGATGAGCACACAGTTTTTGAAAGTGGAAGGAGTGGTGAGGAGATAAGGACGTATTTCTGCCAAAAAGAAAGTAACTACTGCAAGGACCTCTGTGCAAATTATGCTCTGTTTGTTATTTCTTTTTCATTGTATTGATTATTGTGTCTGGTTTAAGCATGTACCATTCTATGAAATTCCGTTTTATTATACTGCCTGGAAGCTGTAATAATACAGTATTAACGCGCTGGATAAAATGTAAGTCTAGACAATTTGTCTTTGAAAGTTTAGAAGAGTAAGAACAGAGCCTTCATAATTTACTGAGGGTTTCATTTGGATTTAATTCTTTTAGATAAACGTTTGGAACAACTGTCGTGGGAATGCAGCAAGGCACTGAAAAGCATTTATGCCTGCGTCAAAAGCTTAATGCTCTATTTGCTAGCAAAGCATGAACTGACAAATCACAAACGCTGATTCAGGCTCCTCTAAGAAATAAAGCCTTGTATAAGAAAAATCATACGTGCTCAAACTTTAAATCAGGATCTATGGGAAAATCCAACTTATGCATTACAAAGAGCTGCCAGGTTAGCAACTTTACCCTCTTCCAAGATGGAAACTTCGTGGACAGCCCTATATTTTTTTAACTTAGATCCCAAAACAGTATGGTATTTGCAGTCTCTAAATCTATTAAATGAAATCCATGTTGCGGGTCTCATGATGGAGTTGTCAGAAATCCATGATGGGCCTAAATTCTCCCTCTTGTAACTGAATAACTTTCTGTTATGTAATAGCTAACGAAAATATTTTATGAGACACACATTTTTCAATATGAGTAATCTTATAGCTGATTTTCAAATCGAAATTACTCAAAGAAATTCACTAATGTACTGAGGATACTTAAGAACATAAGTATTGCCATACTGGGACAAACCAAAGGTCCATCAAGCCCAGCATCCTGTCTCCAACAGTGGCCAATCCAGGTCACAAATACCTGGCAAGATCCTAAAGAAGTACAAAACATTTTATACTTCTTATCCCAGAAATAGTGGATTTTCCCCAAGTCCAATTTAATAATGGTCTGTGGAATTTTCCTTTAGGAAGCCATCCAAACCTTATTTAAACTCTGCTAAGCTAACCACCTTTACCACATTCTCTGGCAACGAATTCCAGAGTTTAATTATATGTTGAGTGAAGAAATCTTTTCTCCAATTCATTTTAAATTTACTACTTTTTAGCTTCATCGAATGCCCCCTAGTCCTAGTATTTTTTGGAAAGCATCAACAGATGCTTCACGTCTACCCGTTCAACTCCCCTCATTATTTTATAGACCTCTATCATATCTCCCCTCAGTTGCCTTTTCTCCAAGCTGAAGAGCCTTAGACACTTTAGTCTTTCCTCATAGGGAAGTCGTCCCATTCCCTTTATCATTTTCGCTGCCCTTCTCTGCACCTTTTCTAATTCCACTGAACACAATATTCGAGGTGCGGTCGCACCATGGAGTGATACAAAGGCAATATAACATCCTCATTTTTGTTTTCCATTCCCTTCCTAATAATACCTCACATTGTATTTGCTTTCTTAGCCGCAGCAGCACACTGAGCAGAAGGTTTCAACATATCATCAACGACGACACCTAGATCCCTTTCTTGGTCTGTGACTCCTAATGTGGAACCTTGCATGACGTAGTTATAATTTGGGTTCCTCTTTCCCACATGCATCACTTTGCACTTGCTCACATTAAACGTCATCAGCCATTTAGACGCCCAGTCTCCTAGTCTCATAAGGTCCTCTTGTAATTTTTCACAATCCTCCCGCGATTTAGTGACTTTGAATAACTTTGTGTCATCAGCAAATTTAATTACCTCACTAGTTACACCCATCTAGGTCATTTATAAATATGTTAAAAAGCAGCGGTTCCAGCACAAACCCCTGGGGAACCCCATTTACTACCTTTCTCCATTGAGAATACTGACCATTTAACCCCACTCTCTGTTTTCTTTTAACCAGTTCTGAATCCACAATAGGACACTGCCTCCTATCCCATGACTCTCCAATTTCCTCAGGAGTCATGTATGAGGTACTTTGTCAATCGCCTTTTGAAAATCCAGATACACAATATCAACAGGCTCACCTTTATCCACATGTTTATTCACCCCTTCAAAGCAATGTGACAGATTGGAGAGGCAAGAAAAGCACAGCTACAGTGGGATTTGAACCCACAATCTTGGGATCTCTACTCATCTTTTCTCCTGGTTGCTTCAACCATTAGGAACTACAGGCTGGTAAGTCTGTGGTATGTAAATTATTAGAAATGCTTTGGAAACAAAGAATAGTAAAAAGTTTGGAATCCAATAGATTACAGGACTCAAGGCAACATGGGTTCATGAGAGGCAGGTCTTCTTAGTCAAATCTGATTAATTTCTTTGACTGAGTGACTACAAGTGGATCAAGGGAGAATGCTAGATATGGTTTATTTAGATTTTAGCTATGACAAATATCCAAAATCCCTGACGTATATGATTATTTATTGAGAGGAAAAGCCTCAAAATCTAGAGGAACACGCTATCGCTGAGTCATCAGCATGAGGAGGTCCTCTAAATCATCATAGGCAAAAAACCTCTTTTTTTTACGCTAGTATTGCAAATCCGCTCAAATACTGACATAGAAAAAAACGTGTGAATTTTCACTAATCGGTAACTTATCTTTTCTTGTATATTTAGCAGTCAAAAACCACCAGCCACGGCCCAACTTCGGCCCAAGTTTCAAATTACTGCCTCAGGCCCCGTGGTACATAACTGAAAAAATAAAGCACTGTCTCTCTCCGAGTTCGCATTTGCCATACTAGCGTAAAAAAAGAGGTTTTTTGCATATGATGATTTAGAGGACCTCCTCATGCTGATGACTCAGCGATAGAGTGTTCCTCTAGATTTTGAGGCTTTTCCTCTCAATAAATAATCATATACGTCAGGGATTTTGGATATTTGTCATAGCTAGATTGTATTCTATTTCTCCACATATCCTTGCTTGCTCTGTGGTGGTTTAGATTATTTAGATTTTAGCAAAGCCTTTGACATGTTCCACATAGATGACTAATAAATAAACTGAGTGCCCTCGGTGTGGGCCCTAAAGTGACTAACTGGTTTAGGAACTGGTTGAGTGAAAGGTGATAGAGGGTGGTGGTAAATGGAGACCACTCTGAGGAAAGGGATGCTACCAGTATTGTGCCACATAATTCAGTTCTTAGACCAGTTCTTTTTCACATTTTTGTAAGCGATATTGCTGAAGGGCTGTCTGGTAAGGTTTGCCTCTTTGCAGATAATACTAAAATCTGTAATAGGGTAGACACTCCTGATGGTGTGGATAACATGAGGAAGGACCTAGCGAAGCTTGAAGAATGGTCTGGAATTTACCAGCTAAGGTTTTATGCAATAAAATGCAGGGTCATTCATTTAGACTGCAAAAATCCGAGGGAATGGTACAGTTTAGGGGGTGAAGAAATTCACTTTCATGCATAAAAAGAGGAGCAGGGCTTGAGTGTGATTGTATGGGATGATCATAAGGTAGCCAAACAGGTAGAAAAGGCGATGGTGAAACCATAGGGAGAGAGGAATGGTCAATAGAAAAAAGGAGGTGATTACACCCCTGTATAAGACTCTGGTGAGACTTCATTGTGTATAATCCTGGAGACCGCACCTTCAAAAAGATATAAACAGGATGAAGTTGGTCCAGAGGGCAGCTACTTAAATGGTCAATGGTTTTAATCATAAAGTAAATGGGGACAGACTTAAATAACTCAATATGTATACTTTGGAAGAAAGGTGAAGAGAGGAGATGTTTAAATTCCTATGTGGCATAAATGCACAGGAAGTGAGTCTCTTTCAATTGAAAGGAAACTCTGGAATGAGGGGGCATATAATAAAAGTGAAAGAGGACAGGCCGAGAAATAACCTGAGGAAACAGTTCTTCATGGAGAAGGTGTGAATTCGTGGAACGACCTCTCAGTGGAGGTGGTGGAAATGAAAACTGTATCTGAATTCAAGAAAGTTTGGAACAAATACTTAGGATCTCTAAGAGAGTGAATGGAAGAGTAGATGACATGGATGGGCAGATTGGATAGGCCATATGGTATTTGTCTTCATTTTTCTATGAGTCTATGATCCTTTGCATTTTGGAAGTTGCTGTGACACAAAGAATCAGAAACAAGCCGTATTTTCATCCAGTGAAAATTAGGTAAACAATTAAAAATAAAGATAACCTCTTATCACTTTTCACCAGGCTTTAACATTTCAAACACTAAAATTCAGACTACAGATGGCCACCTATCATTTTTATTACATTGTCAATTTTTTTTCTGGTGTTGATATCCAATGTCTATGAAATCAGTGGGCATTGTAAACACTATGATGGAACATGGTAAAAACCAAGAGAACTGCAGATACAGAATGATCTGCCACAGGACATTTGCAGAAGCTAGAATTCCAGTATTATTCATCTCCAATCCTCCTACCATAAATGTCAGAACAAAATGGTCAGACTATGAGATCTGTCTGCTTTCTACTGCGGAGACTGTAACCTGCTTCTACCCTTCAATAGAGACAAACACCAAATCTATAATCTGCGTTATGATTAGGGCCCTTTCCACACTGTACAAGACCCTAATCTGCCTTAGTACTTATAAACCATCCACCTAACATATCAAGATAGTCTTCGAGATGAAGATTAAATCCTCCCATCATGATCAAAGAATCAAGGGGATCCAACACCAGCCACTGAGCCACAGAAACTGAATCTATGGCAGAAACAGGGTTCAAAGCTCACAAGTAGCCCTTCTCCTTCCACCAACCTTAACATGGTCACTGGCTTGCCAAATCCATCCCTAAATACTGTCATCACTCCTTCTCCTTTTTTACCCAGTCATGGCAGATGTACATAAATATATCCTCTGGGGTGGGAAGGGGGGAGGGGAAGACCTGCTTTAAAACTATATCCATATGTCACTAAGGAAGTATTGTTACTAATATTAATAGCACATAAGTGGGAATATATCCATAAAAAAGAAGAGTAACCCGATGACTGAAGTGCTATACCACCAGGCAGCAGTATACCCGAGTGCTGTGGAGTGTGTATGGGATAATCTGAGGGTACTCTCAATTATATATAAAAAGAATCTAACACAGTACATAGTAATGACATTGGAGTTCATCACTATGAAGTTCTTCAATAGGTAGCAAAAAAAATCCTGGTTCTAGTAGAGTATTATAAATATATTGTAGCAGAGATTAGAGGATATTTGTTTTTTCGTTAAAATTATATCAGCATCAATGTACCAAGATTCAGTAATCCTATTACCTGATTTTTTTGGCCTTATTCTGCTCAGTTTCCACAGTTATTGTGCTACCAGACAGATGGGCAGAATGTCAACCTCCTATGTATATTTTCTTTCTAACATCCCATTTTAATGGAAAGAATAAAATGGGTCTTACCTTAATAGTAGAAGTGTGAGCACCTGGATATTCCTTTTCCTCTAGCGTTGACCATCGCTGTACAAATTTTGAAACCAATGGATCATCATAGTCTACTATCTGAAAGCCTGTCACATTAGCTCCTCCAAACTGAATTTTGGATAAATCTCCATCCGTAAATCCCTGAAAAGAAGACATTTTTTTTCATTAGTTCATTGATATTTCATAACTCCCTTTATATTTACTACTGGTTTGATATGCAAGCAGAACAATTTGACAGTTGACTTCTTATGATGACATTATCTGCCTGTCATAATACAATGTTCTGAGAGAGGGCTTGCTTTGAGGAAAGAGAAGGCACCCAGTATCAGGGAGGGAGATTTGCTTGGCAGGGTTGGGACCTGGATTAGGTGGTAGAGGCTTGATAAGAGTGAGAAAAATTCTTTTGATTTCATATTTTTTTTCCCACTGGCATTTTTACCTCAGGCTGGTTAACACAGAGAGTAATCAATTTCCTGTAGTAACAGGGATGCTCTTCACCACTGGTAACTGAAGGGAAAATAAAAAAAACTACAGTTTTACTATCTAGCTAACTTAGGGGCCCTTTTACTAAGCTGTATTAGGTGCTAACGCGTGCCCAATGCAGCTTTAAATGGTGTATCACGGGACATGCATAGGCATCCTGCGGTAACTGCCAAATTTGAGTGCAGTAACTGTCACCTAAAATATATTTTTACTTTATTTCTGAAGAGGCATGTTAGGGGGGCAGAGAGAGGGCATCCCTACACTAACCAGTTAGCACAGCTATATTACCCAGGGCTTTTTATGAGGGGGTACTTGGGGTTACTGAGTACCGGCACCTTTTCCATTGTCTGCTAAAGTTGACCCATGGACCCCAAGTTTTAATGAAAGAGCTCAAACCCTACACAATTCTGCCTTGTCATAGATTCTTTGACTGGTTGCAGGGTCCTGGCTATTGTGGGGTGGGTGATCACCCCACCCCTAAAGGGTGGCCTAGCATTTGAGTACTGGCACCTTTTTTGCTAGAAAAAATGTACTGGTATTACCATGCACTAACCCCCAGATTCTATAAATGGTGACTAAAGTTTCACATGCAAATTATCTCACGTAGCTGATTTGTGTGCACAACTTAATTGCTTAACAAGCTAATTATCACTGACAATTGGCCACAAACAACCAATTATTGGCACTAATTAGCATTTGCACACTTCCTAAGCATATTCTCTAAAGTGCTGCATGTAAATTCCGATACACAGATCTTAAAAGGCAGTGTGGCCATGGGAGAGGCATGGGTGGGTCGTGGGCATTCTTAAAAATTACACACACTACATAAGAACATAAGAATAGCCATATTGGATAAGACCAATGGTTCAATCTAGCCCAGTATCCTGCTTCCGGCAGTGGATGATCCAGGTCACAAGTACCTGGCAGAAACCCAATTAGTAGCAATATTCCGTGCTAAAAAATCCCAGGGCAAGCAGTGGCTTCCCCCATGTCCATCTCAACAACAGACTATGGCGTTTTCCTCCAGGAACTTGTACAAACCTTTTTTAAACTCAGATATGCTAACTGCCATTACCACATCCTCCGGCAACGAGTTCCAGAGTGTAATTATTCTTTAACTGAAAAAATATTTCTTCCTATTTGTTTTAAAAGTGTTTCCATGCAATTTCATTGAGTGACCCCTATTCTTTTTGAATGAGTGAAAAATCAGTTCACCTCCCCCTGTTCCACACCAATCAGGATTTTGTAGATCTGAATCATACCCCCCCCCCCCCCCCCCCCCCCTCCTCAGCCATCTCTTTTCCAAGCTAAAGAGCCCTAACTTCTAGCCTTTCCTCATACGGGAGCAGTTCCATCCCCTCTATCATTTTGGTCGCTCTTCTTTTTGAAGCTTTTCTAATTCCGCTATATCTTTTTTGTGAGACAAGGTGACTAGAATTGAACACAAGGTCGCACCATGGAGTGATACAGAGGCATTATAATATTGTCTTATTTTGCATCCTTCTCCTAATAATTCCCAGCATCCTGTTTGCTTTTTTGGCTGCTGCCAAACACTAAACAGAAGAGTGGACCCTAGCATCAGATAACTATGATTCAGATTATTCTTCCCAATGTGTATTACTTTGAATTTGTCTACATTAAATTTCATCTGTCGTTTGGATGCCCAGTCTTTCAGTTTCCTAAGGTCTTCCTGCAATTTTTCACAATCTGTATACATTTTGACAACTTTGAACAGTTTCGTGTCATCTGTAAATTTAATCATCTCATTTGTTGTCCTGATTGCCAGATCATTTATAAATATGTTAAATTACACTGGTCTTAGTATAGATCCCTGCGGCACTCGACTATTCACTCTCCTCCATTAAGACAAATGGTCATTTAACCCTACCTTCTGTTTTCTGTCCAATAGCCAATTCTTCATCCACAGAAGGACATTATCTCCTATCCCAAGACTTCTTAATTTTTACATTGCTTTTGACTTGTAACCATTCACCCCCACCTACCCTCCTCTCCTCTTTCCTCTACACATTCATTGATTTGCTTGCTTTATTTTTTGTCTATTAGATTGTAAGCTCTTTGAGCAGGGACTGTCTTTCTTCTATGTTTGTGCAGCGCTGTGTACGCTTTGTAGCGCTATAGAAATGCTAAATAGTAGTAGTAGTAGTAGTAGTAGTAGAGTCTCTCATAAAGTACTGTGTCAAAAGCTTTCTGAAAATCTAAATAAACTACCTCAACTGGCTCACCTTTATTGACATGTTTATTCATGCCTTCAAGGAAATGAAAGGTGTGGTAGCTGTGTTAGTCCACTTTTAAAGGTAATCAATAGAAATAAAACATGGAAAAGAAAATAAGATGATACCTTTTTTTATTGGACATAACTTAATACATTTCTGATTAGCTTTCGAAGGTTGCCCTTCTTCGTCAGATCGGAAACAAATTGGTGAGGCAAGACCTTTCTTGGCTGAATCCATGCCGATTGTCCCATTAAACCATGTTTGTCTACGTGTTCCGTAATTTTATTCTTTATAATAGTTTCCACTATTTTGCCCGGCACTGAAGTCAGGCTTATTGGTCTATGATTTCCCGGATCACTTTGGCCACCCTCCAGTCTTCAGGTATTATATACGATTTTAATGACAGATTACCGATCACTAGCAACAGATCTGCAATATCATGTTTGAGTTCTTTCAATTCCCTGCCAGTCCAGGTGATTTATCACTCTTTAACTTGACAATTTAACTCAGTACATCTTTGAAGTTCACTGTTATAGAATAAGCCCGATCCATGCCTAAATTAGGTTTGGGCATTTACATCAGGTCTTAGTTGGTAGAAATGGCCATGCCTAAATTTTACTTGTGGGGACAGGCACTAAGCATATTCTATAAACTGCACCTAACTTTAGGCAATGTTTATAGAACAGCATTAAATGTGGGGGGTTTGGGCACCAATTTTTTAGGTGTCATTTATAGAATTTGGTCCTAACTGGACCAAAGGATAGCGCATCAGCCCTTACTGCCTTCAAAATGGGTGGTGGGAAGTTCACTTATGGAAATGTTTCAAAATGGCTGTGCGCTAATGACAACATTAATGCATAACATTAATACAAAAAAGGCCATTTTTTTATAGATGCGGTTAAAATGGCCTTAGCACACGGGAAAGACCTGCTTAACGGCTCACTAAGGCCAACTTTTCACCACAACTTAGTACCCTTAGTACATAGGCCAGTAAGAACCATTTTAATGTTATATTAAGTTTAAATATCCTGAAATTCAGACGGGTTAGGTGTGCTTCCAGGACAAAGTTGAAAATCTCTTTGATAGGTTAAATAGCTATATAAAATAGGGGAGAAAATCTACCCGTAGTAGCAAATGAAAGCTCATTGCACCAGGGTCACATCTCTAGTTCTGATTGAGCTAGAAGGCCAAAGAAGTAGAACGAAACTGCTAACTCAAAAATGCAAGCTGTAAGGCAAGCCCGATGACTCAGTGGCAGTGCAATGAACTACTGAGCATTTCCTAAGTACAGTCATCCACTCCTTGGTCAGCTAGGGTGATACAGAGACAGCATTCACAGCTTGGGGGAGGGGAGAGGGAAGAGTCAGATGAAGGCATAGTGGAAAGTCAAATCAGAGCCTGGTATTGGGAAATAGGACTCATAATTACAATGTTCTGGAAGGACCTCTGGTGCATGGCCTCTTGTGTAGGGCTGTCACTGCAGTGATTTGAGATACATGAATTAGAATAGAATTACAAATAGGGGAAAATCCCCAGGTAGTTGCAAATGAGGGCTGTTGGTGCCCTATCCTAAAACAGATCAGTTCCAATTGAGGTAGAAGTCCACAAAAAACCAGGAGGAAGATGACAGGAGAAAAAAATAATAATAAATCAACAGGAAACCTAAATTTGTTCTGATAGAACTGGTGCAGACCTCCCGTGCAACCAGAAAAGCATGGGATGACAAGGATGTTTATTTTGGCTCTTTGATTTCACTCAATACTCAACCTAGCAATCTTCAGCAAATTTCACTACAAGTTACAATCTCAAGCTGAAGCTCAATTGATTTTAATTATTCCCTTCTATGAGGAGATCTATTTTACTTTAATCACCGTGAAAATGAAAATGAAGATCAATATACACATAAAAATACACATAAAAAGGAGGGGAAAGTCCTCAAATGTCTTAATCGCGGCAGCAAACAAAAAGTCTTAGAGCCCACGTCCCTTGGACTCCATTTTTTCACATCAGTCTAAAAACGTCCTTGTTTATTAAATATCTTTTCTTTTCATATTAAATATTTTTTTCTTTTCTTGAGATCTTGTCATGCACTTTTTTAATATAAACCAATGTCCATGAGCAATGTTTACTAAAAAATGATGTAAGTCACGATATTAGTCACACTACAGAGTTAAAAGTTCTAAAAAGAACTGTCAACTAATAGGACAAAAGGATGCATGACAGAAATTTTCAGTCTAAGCAGAAAGCATCAAAGCAAAAAAGGTCTCAACATAAACAAAGCCTGGAAACCAATGTAGATCCTTTTCTAAACTACATGCAGGAAAGAATGTGTATTTGCTGGCATTTGGGAGCAGCCAGTTAATAAAGATACGTTTGTACGTTTGAGAAGCTCGCCAGGTGCCCTTGGCCTGGATTGGCCACTGTCGTGGACAGGATGCTGGGCTCGATGGACCCTTGGTCTTTTCCCAGTGTGGCATTACTTAACATAGTAACATAGTAGATGACGGCAGAAAAAGACCTATACGGTCCATCCAGTCTGCCCAAGATAAACTCATATGTGTATACCTTACCTTGATTTGTACCTGTCTTTTTCAGGGCACAGACCGTATAAGTTTGCCCAGCAGTATTCCCCGCCTCCCGACCACCAGTCCCGTCTCCCATCACCGGCTCTGGCACAGACCGTATAAGTCTGCCCTCCACTATCCACACCTCCCAAACACCAACCCCTCTTCCCCCCACCTGCTCCGCCACCCAATTTTAGCTAAGGTTCTGAGGATCCATTCCTTCTGCACAGGATTCCTTTATGCATATCCCACGCATGTTTGAATTCCGTTACCGTTTTCATCTCCACCACCTCCCGCGGGAGGGCATTCCAAGCATCCACCACCCTCTCCGTGAAAAAATACTTCCTTACATCTTTCCTGAGTCTGCCCCCCTTCAATCTCATTTCATGTCCTCTCGTTTTACCGCCTTCCCATCTCCGGAAAAGATTCGTTTACGGATTAATACCTTTCAAATATTTGAATGTCTGTATGTACTTATTGAAAAAATTGAAGATTTTACAATTCCCGTGTGTTAGTGGCACCACTTCCACATATAGTAACCTCATGTTACAAACCTACATGTATAAGTGCCACCGATTAAGTAATGAGGCTGCATTGTTAATTTAGTTTCACTTTGGGAGGGATTAAGGAGAATGACACGCACCTTTAATTCCATGTGTAAAGCCCTGGCCAATGAGAGCATATTTTAAAAACCTGTATGTGCTTTTGAGCAGATGTAAATCCTGCCATGGGAATTTTTCTTCCATACAGATGTATTTCCTTTGTAAAATGGGGAATACACATGTACATTTTAGTCCTTCCCAAGCCACACTGAAACCACACCCCTTTAACATCTCTATAATGTGTGAATATCCACGTGTTGTAACTTTCTAAAAATTGGCAATTACATATCTATCAAACTTGTTTGTACCATAAGTTGCCTATATAATTCTTTGCGATTGAAAATATTCTATTAATGGAGGAAAAAGGCTTCAGATGCTCAATTCATGGATTACTGATTACTTTTGAAAGTAATCTTTATATCAGGCGAACTTCCTCACCAGCCTTATAAAAAACCTCCAATTTATTTTCTCTCTCTTTTTGGTTTACTTTTTCTTTTCTTTATGCTATAGTTTTTTTTTTAACAAACATGTGATCATCTTATCTACTATTCATCATAATGGTATCCCACATTGATAACGTTCCCTCTTACCCTCTAAATGAAGCTCAAATTCTCCAGTGATACCTGACAAATTTTTCTTTGTGTTACGTGCAATGTGTAATAACTATATTTAGAGTATTTCTGACATACACAGTGCTGTACAGAGGTGATAAGCATCCAGGTATGATATATTCCTTCCCCAAGCAACTTACAATCATGAGTGGGAGCCCGAGGCAAATGGGTGATAGATTGACTTGTCCAAGGTCACAAAGAAATTCAGAGGCAGAACTGGGGTTTAAACCTTGGCTTTGATAGTTCTTAGCCCCTGTGCTGGAAACCAGGGATTATCAACCTAGTAGAGAATGACATGGGGATGGGGACCCACAGTAACCACTGGGATGGGGACAGAGCCTGTGAGGACGGTGACAAATTTTTCCCCCGTGTCACTTTCTACTTTGAAGCCTGTTAATGAACTGGACTGTTATTTATGTTTGATTGATACAGACAACATTTATTTTTTGGAAAAAAAACAAGCAAACATGCTGGCCACAGCTAGCAAAATTTGCATGGAGGATCCCATACATCCTGATACCAGCACATCTTCTAAGAAGACATCTTCTGTTGCAGGAAGGACTGTGGAAGACAGGTGAGGTAGACAGAATCCCGAGATTGTGGATGACTTCTTATTCATCCACAGATCAAAAATCATAACAGTGCTTCATAGGGCATATTTGTCCCCTGTTAGGGAATACAGAACGGGTTGTATTTTGTACCCCTGGGCATTTTAACAGGGTGGATTAGGATTCCTTGGGGTAGTAGAAGTCAGCTATTGTTGGGGTTGGGAGGGTAGAGGGTGGTGGTGGGAAGGAGGGTTATTATAGTTGCTCATTGTTATTATTGTTTTCTATTTGTAATTTAAACACAACAGTTGCACAGCATATTCTTCCTTTTTATACTTTAATAAAAAGATTTAAATGCCAATCAGGTTTTCAGAATATGCACAATGAATCGGCACGAGACCATTTGCATGCACTGCCCCCATTGTATGCTCTCACCACTAGGCCACTTTCTCTATCAGGAGCATTTTCAGCTGCTGTTCAAGGCTTTTAACTGATTTTTTCCTAAAATATATACTGCATACAATAAATAGTCCTACTAGCTGCTCCTACAGTGAATAACTATGAAAAAAACAAGATAAGTACAAAATGCAGTTCACATACCAAATTTGCAATGATGTAGTGGTATCCTTTGACATGTTTACCAATGGTAATAACCTGTAAAATGCAACAGAATAACTTGTAGGTTTAGTTGGAAATGGGATGAAAAAGCAGTCAATTCAATTTGCTATAATTCTTAGGAGAGTCCTGTCATTTTAAGGGTCTTTTTACTAAGGCACACTAATGGAATTAATGCACGCTAAATGCTAAGAAGCACTTAGGTTTAAAATGGGATTCTGAGCATTTAGCACACACTAATTGTTTGCCCACGTTAAATCCACTAGCTCACCTTAGTAAAAAGGACCCTTAAGCGATGGAAAACTCAACAAAATTTATCTTTCATTTTCTGTAATATCCAATCTGAAATAATAACAACAACAACAACAAAAACAATTAATGTTTTAGGAATTTTGGTGTGGGGTTTTTTTGGGGGGGGGGGAGTAGAAAGACGGATAAGCAACCAGAGCAAAAATTAAAAATAGCCCTGCCCCAGCCCCTGAGACACAAAAACATGTTGCACGTTACCCCAGCTGATAATAATAAAACACCCAAACTGGCAGTTGTTGAAGCCATTGTTGGAATATTCACCCCAATGTACCCTGACTGCTAAAAAGGCAATAGAGTGTTAATGTATTCCAAAAGAGATGGAGAACAAAACTGAGAAAATCATTATGTCTCTCATTAGGTTTCTGGTGTGTCTGCACCTTAAGTACTGTGCGGTTCTGGTCACTCCATCTCAAAATTGATATAGGGGTTAGTTCCAGACTTCGGCAGGAGGGGGGTCCAGAGCCCGAGGTGAGGGGGCACATTTTAGCCCCCCCGGAGATGCCGCCCCCCACCCCCGCCATTGCCGACCCCCCGCCGCCACCAACTTTGACCTCCCCCTGCTGACGACCCTCTCAACCCCCCTCCCACCAACAACCCTCCCCCGCCACCGCTGTCGCCTACATTTGCTGGAGGGGGACCCCAATTCCCGCCAGCCGAGGTCCTCTTCTTCCGGCGCAAGGCTTCGTTCTGTTTCTGAGTCTGACGTCCTGCATGTTGTACATGCAGGACGTCAGACTCAGAAACAGAACGAAGCCTTGTGCCGGAAGAAGAGGACCTCAGCTGGCGGGGGTTGGGGTCCCCCGCCAGCAAAGGTAGCCCATGGCAGCGGGGGGGGAGGGTTGGCGGCGGGAGAGGGGGTCGAGAGGGTCGTCGGCAGGGGTGTCCAGGGCAAAATCTACAGGGGCCCAGGCCCCTGTGGCCCCACGTAGCTACGCCACTGGTTCCACTATTCCCTCTAAGCTGAGCGGGAGTCCTCCGACTGCAGTGCTGCCAGTGGGGGGTGCTGCTTCAATACTGTGTTTTCAATTACTAGGGACAGGCATATTCCCTGGAGTCCTGCAGAGCTTGTCTATCCCCCACTATCGAAAATGTGATAGCGAAACAGCACCCCCTGCTGGCAGGACTGGAGCTGGAGAACTTCCGCTTCACTTAGAGAGAATAGTGGTCAGTTCTATAAAGTGCACTAATATTTAGGCACCAAAGTGCAACATGCTGAGCAGAAATCCTATAACAGCATCTGGGCACCCAAATTCCATTATAGAACACTAGCATAAGCCAGCAATTAATTTAGGCATGACCACTCATGTTATTTCAGCAGCACTTTAGCACATAAACAACAGTATTCTATAACCTGCACATATAAATGTTTGACATGCCCATTGCCTACTTATGGGCCTCCCCTTGTGTACGTCCCCTTGCATTTACACATTATCCCTGGGATTTTATATATCGCCCCTTCATTTCCGCATGGAAATCGAACCATATTCTATAACAATGCATGTAACTTAATTACCTAACCAGCTAATCAGCGCTGTTACTTGGATGTTAACAATTATCAGCACTAATTGGCACGAATTAAAATTTATGCGCATAACTCGCTACATATATTTTGCAGCGTGGTGTGTGTAATTTCTAAGTCACATAGTTGATTAGGAGGCGGGGCGTAGGAATTTCTAACATCTATGCATGATGTTATAGAATACACCCGCTGTCCCCCAGATTCTATACAGCATGCCTAGAGTTCTGCATCAAAATCCAAGCATAATTGGCTTAACAAGTTAATTAGCATTAATAACAGCTCTTAACAAGCAATAATGAGTACTAATTAGCAATAATTCGAATTTATGTGCAAAACTCGCTAGGCGAATTCTGTAACGCAGTCAGCCTAACTCCTAAAGCATGCAGACAAAAAGGAGCGTGGTTGTAGGCGGGGAAATGGCCATTTCGTGGGCATTCCAAAATTTACATGTGTGGTCATATGGCCCTGTGTTCCTAAATCTACGCACTGGGATTTACACTACATTTTCATTGGTGTAAATGGAGGTGTGTAGTTTACCAACTAAGCGTATTCGATATTCCTTGGTTAAATATAGGCACCGGTTATAAAATATGCTTAGGCAGAAGTGTTTTCTGCATGGATTTTTTAGGTACCATATATAGAATCTCCCCCTCTGTGTCTAATATAGGCATTGGGATTTAAGCCAAGTAAAACATACAAGCCAAACAGAGAGGGTAACCAACATACATAGAAAGTATACAAATAAAAAGGAGCAACACTGGGCCTTCAAGACTGAGACAACAGGAGTATTTTATTGATAAATGACTCAACACGAGCCGAACGGGAACGGAGAGAATCTTTAAAGCCAAGCGTGCCTTGTGAAAATAGCAGCCACAATAAAGGAAAAAACTCCTGCATATAGCCTCATGTCAGCTCACGTCGGGTCATTTATCAATAAAATACTCCTGTTGTCTCAGTCTTGAAGGCCCAGTGTTGCGCCAAGTAAAACATAGTATAAATGCCAGTTCTACTATAATAGTGCTCCTGTTTAAATCTAGATAAGATATTTGTGATGGTATAAATTATAAGAGTTGAAATATTTTTTTGTTTGGGACATTATCCAGCTCATTTTCGAAAGAGAAGGGCGCTTATCTTTCGACACAAATCGGGAGATGGGCGTCCTTCTCTCAGAGGCGCCCAAATCGGCTTAATCGAAAGCCGATTTTGGGCGTCCCCAACTGCTTTCCGGCGCTGGGATGGCCAAAGTTCCCAGGGGCATGTCGGTAGGGTAGCAAAGGCGGGACAGGGGCGTGCTTAAGAGATGGGCGCACTTGGCCGATAATGGAAAAAGAAGGGCGTCCCTGGCGAGAATTTGGTCCACTTTATTTAGTCCCTTTTTTTCAGGTCCAAGTCCCAAAAAAGTGCCCGAACTGACCAGATGACCAGCAGATGGAATCGGGGATCACCTCCCCTGACTCCCTCAGTGGTCACTAACCCCCTCTCACCCTCAAAAAAACCAATTTTAAAAACTTTTTTTGCCAGCCTCTATGCCAGCCTCAAATGTCATACTCAGGTCCATCGCTGCAGTATACAGGTCCCTGGAGCAGTTTTAGTGGGTACAGTAGACTTCAGGCAGGCGGACCCAGGCCCATCCCCCCCCCCCCCCCACCTGTTACACTTGTGGTAGAAAATGGGAGTCCTTCAAAACCCACTGTGCCCAGATGTAGGTGCCTCCCTTCACCCCTTAGGACTATGGTAGTGGTGTACAGTTGTGGAGAGTGGGTTTTGGGGGGGGGTTGGGGGGCTCAGCACCCAAGGTAAGGGAGCTATGCACCTGGGACCAATTTGCAAAGTCCACTGTATTGCCCCCTAGGGTGCCCGGTTGGTGCCCTGGCATGTGAGGGGGTCCAGTGCACTACGAATCCTGGCCCCTCCCATGACCAAATGCCTTGGATTTGTTTGTTTTTGAGATGGGCGCCATCAGTTTCCATTATCGGCGAAAACCGAGGGCGCCCATCTCTAAATCCAGCGATCTCACCATTTAGGTCGACCATCTTTAATGTTGACCTAAATGTTGAGATTTGGGTACCCCCAACCGTATTATCGAAACGAAAGATGGATGCCCATCTCGTTAGATAATATGGCCAGCCCCGCCCCTTCACAGCACCGTCTTCGGAGATGGGCGCCCTTACAGATGGGCATCCCCAGTCGAAAATGCCCCTCCACATGCTACTACTAAGCTTATTCTAAAGCAGCACCTAGATTTAGGTGCAGTATATAGAATGTACTTAGTTGATATCCCAGCGCCTAGAATAAAATAATCCATTTACACCAAGGAAAACGTGGTTTAAATACCGGTGCATAGATTTAGTTACAGAGTGGCATATTCTATAGTTGTGCTTACAAAGTTTGGAACACCCATGAAATGCTCATTTCCCCACCCATAAATACACCCGTTTTTGGCTGCACCCATTAGAATTTAGGCGTAGAATGTTACAGAATATGCTTAGTGAGTTGTGTGCGTAAATTCTAATTATTGCCAATTAGCATTCATTATCGCTCATTAAGTGCTATTAATGCTGATTAGCTTGTTAAGCCGATTAAGTTATGCACGTTGTTATATGATACGCTTGGATTTTGACGCAAAACAATAGGCATGATATATAGAATATGGGGGTTAGCGCGGTTCTATAATGGGTATGCGTCTTTTATAGAATCACACTTAGGGCATTAATGCTGGTGCCTATATTAGGTGCACTTTGGCCATATTCTATATCTATGCATGTAAAATTTGGGAAGGCCCCTGGAAGGCCCCAAGCCACGCCCTCAATATTTATGAGTGTTAGGATTCACATGCACATTGTTATAGAATATGATATGTGTGTAAATCCTAATTAGGACCAATTAACATCAATAATTGGTTGTTATCACCCAATTAACAGCACTGATTGGCTCATTACTCAATTAAGTTACATGTATAAATTGGGTACACGCCCAATTTAATGCGCGTAATTCTCTGTGCCATATATAGAATCTGGCCCAAAATCCAGTGAAATTTCAGGTGCCAAAAAAAGAAATATCACCAATCAAAAAACACCTGAATATCCAACACTAAAACTTATATGATAGATATGTACTGTCAGCTAAGAAATCCTCCTGGATTATGTAAAGAGAGGACTCTGGAATGTAATCGTAGGTCCTCTACCCCTATGTGCCTTCTGTTCTTACTTCTCCTCACACTGCTGAACCTTTACTCCTATCATTGATTTATGTTTTTTATATCCATTGTGAATGGCCTTGATACGACTGTACAGGTGATGTATCAAATTTTAATGAACTAAAGGAGCTCTGCGTATTCAGTTGCTGATATTCACTTTCCAGGCAGTCTTTCATGACTACAGTTATTGTAAGGTGAAAGACAACCAACCTGATCCACAATGTCATTCACTTTGTCCCGCTCGCAGTCCAGGATCACCCGCCTCTCATTCTTAATCTCCAGATCTTGAAAAAGCGAGCGGTACGTTTCATCTTTCCTGTCATTGTTGATGTTGCCTACATTAATTGCAGTCACTAGCCATTTCTTCTCTGCTGCAGAGTCCAGCACAGCTTGCAGCGTTGATAAACCTGAAAGGACAAAAAAAAAAAAAAAGAAGAGGACCGATGATAATGCAGATATTTTGTTTTATT
Organism: Microcaecilia unicolor; assembly: GCF_901765095.1. Classification (NCBI taxonomy): domain Eukaryota; kingdom Metazoa; phylum Chordata; class Amphibia; order Gymnophiona; family Siphonopidae; genus Microcaecilia; species Microcaecilia unicolor. Next base: position 606,520,400 of record NC_044032.1, read on the forward strand.
AAAAAAAAAAAAAAGAAAAAAGTGGTTGGTAGCAAAAGATAACTACACGAGGTTTACTCTGGAATAGCAATGTGCAAACCAATCTGGGTTGGATCACTTTGACAAACTTTATCAAAAGGAGGAGTGGCCTAGTGGTCAGGGTGGTGGACTTTGGTCTTGGGGAACTGAGGAACTGAGTTCGATTCCCACTTCAGGCAGCTCCTTGTGACTCTGGGCAAGTCACTTAACCCTCCATTGCCCCATGTAAGCCACATTGAGCCTGCCATGAGTGGGAAAGCGCAGGGTACAAATGTAACAACAAAAAAAAAGGTTTAATTTACTAAAGTGCGCTACTGCATGACAGCTCATTAATATATGATAATGTGCATTATTAATATACTTTAATAAATAGGCCTCATTTGCCTGCATTTAAACTGAATGACAATGGGGCTCATTTTCACAGCACTTAGACATACAAAATTCCATAGGTTGCTACGAAACTCTATAAGTCTAAGTGTTTGAAAATATGCCTCTATGTACATTAATAATGTGCATTTTAGTGTCATATTTTTGGTATGGCTTAATAAATCAGTCCCTTAAAGAGAGAAAGTGGTGATTAGTGGGAAACCTCACACTCGATACTCACGTGACGAACACAACAAAAAAGATGTTCCACTCCATGTGGAAACTCAAAAGAGTAAAACCTTTCTTCCCAAGATACATCTTCCGTACCTTGGTACAGTCAATGGTAATAAGTCATCTGGACTACTGTAATACACTGTACGCTGGCTGCAAAGAACAGACTATCAAAAAACTCTGAACAGCCCAGAATACCGCCGCCAGACTCATATTTGGCAAAACCAAATATAAAAGTGCAAAACCCCTAAGAGAGAAACTTCACTGGCTCCCACTCAAGGAATGAGTTGCGTTCAAGATCTGCACGATTGTACACAGATGCCCCAATCTACATGCTAAACCTTGTGGACTTGCCTCCCAAAAATGCCATAAGATCATCCCGCAAATTTCTCAATCTGCACTTCCCCAGCTGTAAAGGTTTAAAATATAAGCTGATACACGCCACCACCTTCTCTTACATGAGCACGCAGTTGTGGAATGCATTACCTACAGCCCTGAAAAATATTGATGAAATAACTAACTTCCGCAAATCTCTGAAGACACATCTATTCAACAAGGCCTACAAAGAGAACCCCTAGCCTTACAAAACTACCTCACCCAATTATTACAGCCCACCTTATATCCTGCCTAACACCTTCCTTCTCTCTTCCCTCACCTAATCTTTGTACATTACTAATTGTGTATCTGATATCATGGAATGATCACGTCATAACCAAACTCTGTAAGCCACATTGAGCCTGCAAATAGGTGGGAAATGTGGGATACAAATGCAATAAATAAATAAATAAAATAAATAAATGAATGAATGAATGAATGAATAAGTAAATAAAACAACTGCTCACAAAACTGGCAAGGACTTGTGCACATCAATCCGGAGTTCGCACACTCAAAAAGCGTATGGGGACAGATTTAAAGATCTCAATATGTGTGCTAATTTAAAGGTTAATACTTTGAAAGAAAAGCAAAAGAAGAGAGATACAATAGAGATATTTAACTACCTCCATGGCATAAATGCACAGAAAGAGCAACAATTTGAACTGAAAGAATGCATGGGAATGAGGGGTATGGGATGAAAGTGAAAGGGGATGGATTTAGTAATAATTTAAGGAAATACTTCTTTATGGAAAGGGTGGCGAATGTGCTGGTAGAGGTGGTGGAGACAAACACTGTATCTGAATTCAAGAAAGCATGGGACAAGTACATAAGATCTCTAAGGGAGAGGAAGGGATAGTGGGCAGTATGGTCTTTATCTGCCTTCATTTTCTTTGTTTCTATGATCTCAGATATCCATTAATCAATGTGCATTTGTTAGATGTTGATAAGTTAAACATTTGTTTCTTGCTAACATTGTAAAATGACGGTAGATAAAGACAAAAACAGCCCATTCAGTATGTCCAGCAACAATTATTCATTTTGCATTTGGATTTCATTACACACACTCCTTTCTTCTGAATCCCTCACCTGACCTTTCAAAGTAGTAGCAGATCTCTCAGGAAAAAAAATCAAATGGATTTTTCCAACTAATTGTTGAGGAGCCATAGACATTGTAAAACTTAACCCAGGATGAAATCCTCCGGGCTGATGTCCAACTTCTAAAATGTTGCATCTCCCAATGCAGGCACGGCTCTACATAATCTATAACTTCCCTTCTCAAGTTCAATCAGAACCTGCCATTTCAGCAATAATGCAGAGAGCATTTGCGATAAAATGTACATTAAGTACTCTACACACATACAGCTAAATCAAGCATAATAAAAAGATGACAGTCAAGTTTTACTGAAAACATCTATACTGCACTGGAATAGACCATGGATGTACAGTGGTGGAAATAAGTATTTGATCCCTTGCTGATTTTGTAAGTTTGCCCACTGACAAAGACATGAGCAGCCCATAATTGAAGGGTAGGTTATTGGTAACAGTGAGAGATAGCACATCACAAATTAAATCCGGAAAATCACATTGTGGAAAGTATATGAATTTATTTGCATTCTGCAGAGGGAAATAAGTATTTGATCCCCCACCAACCAGTAAGAGATCTGGCCCCTACAGACCAGGTAGATGCTCCAAATCAACTCGTTACCTGCATGACAGACAGCTGTCGGCAATGGTCACCTGTATGAAAGACACCTGTCCACAGACTCAGTGAATCAGTCAGACTCTAACCTCTACAAAATGGCCAAGAGCAAGGAGCTGTCTAAGGATGTCAGGGACAAGATCATACACCTACACAAGGCTGGAATGGGCTACAAAACCATCAGTAAGACGCTGGGCGAGAAGGAGACAACTGTTGGTGCCATAGTAAGAAAATGGAAGAAGTACAAAATGACTGTCAATCGACAAAGATCTGGGGCTCCACGCAAAATCTCACCTCGTGGGGTATCCTTGATCATGAGGAAGGTTAGAAATCAGCCTACAACTACAAGGGGGGAACTTGTCAATGATCTCAAGGCAGCTGGGACCACTGTCACCACGAAAACCATTGGTAACACATTACGACATAACGGATTGCAATCCTGCAGTGCCCGCAAGGTCCCCCTGCTCCGGAAGGCACATGTGACGGCTTGTCTGAAGTTTGCCAGTGAACACCTGGATGATGCCGAGAGTGATTGGGAGAAGGTGCTGTGGTCAGATGAGACAAAAATTGAGCTCTTTGGCATGAACTCAACTCGCCGTGTTTGGAGGAAGAGAAATGCTGCCTATGACCCAAAGAACACCGTCCCCACTGTCAAGCATGGAGGTGGAAATGTTATGTTTTGGGGGTGTTTCTCTGCTAAGGGCACAGGACTACTTCACCGCATCAATGGGAGAATGGATGGGGCCATGTACCGTACAATTCTGAGTGACAACCTCCTTCCCTCCGCCAGGGCCTTAAAAATGGGTCGTGGCTGGGTCTTCCAGCACGATAATGACCCAAAACATACAGCCAAGGCAACAAAGGAGTGGCTCAGGAAGAAGCACATTAGGGTCATGGAGTGGCCTAGCCAGTCACCAGACCTTAATCCCATTGAAAACTTATGGAGGGAGCTGAAGCTGCGAGTTGCCAAGCGACAGCCCAGAACTCTTAATGATTTAGAGATGATCTGCAAAGAGGAGTGGACCAAAATTCCTCCTGACATGTGTGCAAACCTCATCATCAACTACAGAAGACGTCTGACCGCTGTGCTTGCCAACAAGGGTTTTGCCACCAAGTATTAGGTCTTGTTTGCCAGAGGGATTAAATACTTATTTCCCTCTGCAGAATGCAAATAAATTCATATACTTTCCACAATGTGATTTTCCGGATTTAATTTGTGATGTGCTATCTCTCACTGTTACCAATAACCTACCCTTCAATTATGGGCTGCTCATGTCTTTGTCAGTGGGCAAACTTACAAAATCAGCAAGGGATCAAATACTTATTTCCCCCACTGTATTTGTCAGGCACAAGACTGAATGGTGCAAGACACAAATAAGTACATAAGTATTGCCATACTGAGACAGACCAAAGGTCCATCAAGCCCAGTATTCTGTTTCCAACAGTGGCAAATCAAGGTCACAAGTACCTGGCAAGATCCCAAAACAGTACAATACATTTTATGTTGCTTATCCCAGAAACAAGCAGTGGATTTTCCCAAGTCCATTTTAATAATGGCTTATTGACTTTTCTTTTAGGAAGCCAGCCAAACCTTTTTTAAACCCCGTTAAGCAAACTGCTTTTACCACATTCTCTGGCAATGAATTCTAGAGTTTAATTACACGTTGAGTGAAGAAATATTTCCTCCAATTTGTTTTAAATTTACTACTTTGTAGCTTCAGTATGTTAGTGTAAATGGTCCAAAAGAGCCTGCCCTGGAATGTCTACGGCTATTAATAGACTAAAAGAGAAGGCAATCAAAGTGATACCAGTACCTCAAAATGTTATGATTATAACAGTAAGAAATAGTACTATTAAATATACACAATGGGTCAAATTCTATAAATGGGGCCTTAAAAATAGCACTGAAAAACCACGTGGTTAGCGTGATTCCATAAACTATTCTTAAAGTTAGGCGTAGTTTATAGAATATGCCTACATGCCATTCTTGCAAGTAAAATTTAGGCACACCCATTTAAGACGCCTAAAACCAGGCCTAAATACCTACACCAAAGGTAGGTGCAGATCGGGTGTATTGCATAATAGTGCACATGAGGCTCTTTTTGCTATACATGAAGTACCGCAGGGCTATCGCATCAGCCCGGCAGTGCTTCCCACCCCTAGCGTGCCGTTATTCCAGTGCTATAGAAATGTATTTATTTTTGTAGTGCCAGAGTGTACACAGCGGTAATCGAGCAGTGATGCACGCTGCCCAGTTACCACCGGATTGACGCGGGAGCCCTTACCGCCACCTCAAATGATGGCAGTAAGGGTTCCCCACGAAATGGCCATGCAAGTACTTTACTTGCCGCCTGGCCATTTCCTGTAGGAAAGAGAGACTTCCCTTTTATCAGCAGTGGTAAAAGGGGGCCTCGGCGTGCATTTAAAACATGCGCTGACACCAGCGCTGGACCCCCTTTTTCACAGCTTGGTAAAATGGGCCTATAGTTTTTTAAAACTCACGCAACCCGCCCATGGCCACACACCCTTTCAACTGCATGCATTAGAATTTACATGCACTGCATTGTAGAATATGCCCTGAAAGTTATGTGCGTAAATTCTAATTAAAGCCAATTAGTGCCGCTACTTGGTTGTTAAGTACCAATTATCTGCATTGATTGGCTTGTTAATCAATTAAGTTGCTCACACAATTTAGCCATGTGGCCAAATTAGCACGCACAACTTGAGGCGCAATATGGGGGAATAGCTTTAGAAAATAAACATTTCCTCTTCAGGAACCATATTAATATTGGGCTTGATAGAGACAATAATAGGTGTTTCCAAATGGATAAAGGCCTCTTGACTCACTCAGGGGCCCTTTTCCAAAGCCATGGGAGGGCTAACACGTGGCAAATCGGCACTACTGCCGGGGTAGCGCATGCGCCCGGCGGTAATTCTGAGTTGGCGTGTGCCAAATCCCATGGTAGAAAATATTTTTCTATTTTCCACTGCGGGGGGGGGGGGGGGGGGGGGGGGCGTTCCCAGCGGTAATCGGCAGTGAGCTCATGTTGGCGTGCACTGCATGGTTACTGCACAGGTAACATGTGACCCTTACCACTAAGTCAATGACTGGCAGTAAGGGCACAGGCTGTAAATAGGCATGTGCTAGTTTTGATTTTTGCGTATGCCCATTTCCAGGTCCATTAAAAATGGCCCTTTTCCCAGCTGCTGTAAAACATGACCCAGCGTGTGCCCAAAAGATACCCCCACACTACCGCAGGTCACTTTGTACCACAGCTTTGTAAAAGGAACCCTCAGTCTGCCAAGCATACATACAGGAGTCATGTGAATTATGCTAATATTTGATGTTACCTCCATTCTCATTAGAGATCTGATTCACTAAGCATTTTCCCCTAAACACAGGATGGGAATAAATTCATAATAAATTGCACTCTAAACTTGGCTCTCAGTGGGCATATAGTACTGAACTTAGTACTCTGCATAATCTACACTGGTAGAGAAGTGAAATCATATTCAAATGGGAATTTTATATACATAGTTAAGGACATTACTACCTATGAAGTCCTTTTTAATAAGCTGGAATTGGAATATATACAGCATGGAGAGATTTTTTTTTTAACCATATCTAGCTTCAACTGAATTCAAAGAAACCAAAGGCCCTGGGCTCAAATGCCAAGGAGTCCCACTTCAATATGGTAACATTCTCCTAATTCTTCCACCTTTCTCTTAATAGAACTTCACTTTACCTTGGGAGCTGTGAGCTACGCTGGGCATTTTCAGAATTGGTTTGATTGGTAACTGAGGTTACCTGTATCCTAAAATCTTTCTGATAAAACTGTTGACTCTATTATATCTCATCTTAAAAAAAAAAACCTGTCCTTTCAGTTGTTGAAGGTCCATCCTTTCTAAACCTTTCTATCCTTTTGCCTATAACTTACAATTGTTGTTGCATCGTGATTTTGGAAACTTAGGAAGGAGAACATGCAAATGCCACTAATGCGGGCCCAGTCGATATTCAGTCAGTATAAAAAGGAGAAGCCAGATCGGTCCATTCAGATGCCAATACTTAATACCGGTGCCCAGACACAGCCTGGTATTGGATATGAGGGCCTAAGTTTTAGAGACAACTAACCCTATGTGCTGCTACGTATTATGGACCACACTGGAAGAAATAAGAATTGGTGAATCATGGAAGAAGTGAAGTTCTAGTTAATTAAGAGCCACAATTATACTGACCTAACTGGAAACCACTCCATGCGCCAAAAGACTGTGGAGTTCAAAGTGTGAGAAATACAACAAGGTTGACATGTACACAAGATATTTTTATGCATGTACTGGCTGGAAATGCAAAGAGATTTTACAAGGCTGAGAAGTTTTTTGTATCTGAAGAATTTATTAATTATTTCCTTAACATTGGCATTCGCACACCCTTCACCTCATCACTCGGGACACATAAGAAATAACAATCTCAGAGTCTATTTGTGGCACAACTGGTCTCAGTTTTATTAGGTTAACATTAAAAACCAATCAACTTGCATTGAACACTTCACTTATAAGAACAGTATTTCAACTTTAACCAATTTATGGTTAGTCGGTAATGAACTAACCCGTAAAGATTTATCATTTACCTTACTGTCCCACCAGTATGATCTGTGGTTACTCTAAACCATATCCTTTTCCCTCTAAGGTTCTTTTTAATAATTTTGTAAGTGATATTGCTGAAGGGATGTCTGGTAATGTTTGCCTCTTTGCAGTTGATACCAAAATCTTCAATAGATAGTATGGATAACATGAGGAAGGACTTAGTGAAGCTAGAGGAATGGTCTGAAATTTGGCAGCTAAGATTTAATACTAAAAAATGCATTGTCATGTATTTGGGCTGCAAAAACCCGAGGAAATGGTACAGTTTAGGGGGTGAAGAACTTTTTTGCACGAAATTGGAGCAGAACTTGGGTGTGGTCGTATGTGATGATATTAAGGTAGACAAACAGGTAGAAAAGGCAATGACAAAAGCTAGGAGGATGCTTGGGTGCATAGGGAAAGGAATGGCCAGTAGGAAAAAGGAGGTGATGATGCACCTGTATAAGACTCTGGTGAGACCTCATTTAGAATATTGTGTGCATTTCTGGAGACCACACCTTCAAAAAGAATTAAACAGGATGGAGTCAGTCCAGAGGGTGGTTGCTAAAATGGTCAGCAGTCTTCATCATAAAGTGTATGTGGACAAACTTAAAGATCTCAATATGTATACTTTGGAAGAAAAGGAGAGAAGGGAGATATGATAGAGACATTTAAATGCGGCATAAATGCACTTGAATATGTTGTTCACCGCCATTGTCTTGACTTTCTTTCATCTCAAGCTATTCTTGATCCACTTTAATCTGGCTTTTGCCCTCTTCATTCAACTGAAACAATGCTTGCTAAAGTCTCCAATGACCTGTTCCTGGCCAGATCCAAAGGTCTCTATTCTATCCTCATCCTTCTCGATATATCTGCTGCTTTGGCACTGTTAATCACCGCCTAGTCCTTGATACACTGTCCTCTCTTGGATTTCAGGGCTCTGTTCTTTCCTAGTTTTCTTCTTATCTAGTGTATACTCTGATGGATCCTCCTCCGCTTCTATCCCACTATCAGCTGGTGTACCTCAGGGACCTGTCCTGGGATCTCTTCTTTTCTCCATCTATGCTTCCTTCCTTGGTACTCAGATCTCATCCCATGGTTTTCAGTATCACCTTTATGCTGATGACTCCTAGATCTACCTCTCCACACCAGAAATTTCAGCAGGAATCCAGGCCAAAGTATCAGCCTGCCTGTCTGACATTGCTGCCTGGATGTCTCACCGCCATCTGACACTAAAAATGACCAAGACTGAATAAATTTTAAATGAATCAGAGAAAATATTTCTTCACTCAACATGTAATTAAACTCTGAAATTCATTGCCAGAGAATGTAGTAAAAGTGGTTAGCTTAGTGAGGTTTAAAAAAGGTATGGATGGCTTCCTAAAGGAAAAGTCCATAGACCATTATTAAAATGGACTTGGGGAAAATCCACTGCTTATTTCTAGAATAAGCAGTATAAAATGTATTGTACTGTTGTGGGATCTTGCCAGGTACTTGTGACCTGGATTAACCACTGTTGGAAACAGGATGCTGGGCTTGATGGACTTTCGGTCTGTCCCAGAATGGCAATACTTACGTACTTATGTACTTAATGTACTTAAGAGCTTTTTATCTTTCCCCCTAAACCAAACTCTCCTCTTCCCCCATTCTTTATCTCTGTGGATAACACTCTCATCCTCCCTGTCTCATCAGCTTGTAACCTTGGCATCATCTTCGACTCCTCTCTCCTTCTCTGCACATATTCAACAGACTGCTAAAACCTGTCTTTCTTTCTCTATAATATCACCCTCCCTTCAGCATACATTGCCTGGCATATGCCATTTCAGACAGCCAAACATCAACATCACAGAATTCTCAGCCATCAGACTTATCCTTCGCTACCCCTTTTCAATATTGCTCATCATAGTTGAGCCACAACCACCCCCCAAAAGTTCTACATGCCTAAAGAATCAAATCCGAGTAACATAACAAGTCTGGTATTTTGCCTCTCCCAAAATACTTGAATACACATGAAATCCTAAAATCCAACTAAAAATAGATTTGGAGACTCGAGACCTTTTCTTCTTCTTCTCATGTTTGCTAGCCTCACTTTTTTTTATGTTCCCCATCCTTACCTTCTTTAGCCAGTAAGGAAAAGAGGTCTATAAATTTCCTTTGCAAAATTTTCCTCCTCAGTTTCTTAGCCACCTGACACTCCAGTGGAGCAATAGCACAAAGGATATGCTCTCTCTATGTGACATTTGCTCCACACAAGGTTTTGGTAACCTGGGAGATGTCAGCACTGTTTGCCCTATCTCCAAAGCACGTCCTTCCTTCCTCCTCAGACTCTGAAGAGGAAGAAAACTCATCCGAGTCTATGGATTCTAATTCCTTTGCTGTTCTACTCAATCATTTCTCTCTAGCCAAGTGCTTCACAATTTTCCTCAAATTCTTCAGGAACTTTTTATCTTGCAGCCTTTTTCACAACTGTTGATCAGTCACTCGCTGCTTCCCCGCCCACTCTTCTCCGATTTATTGGCCAGACCCCCTACTAATTGTCCCAACTCACCAGTCAGCAAGGTGCTACCGTCTTCTTCTGTATTCTCTTCTATTGCAGGTGCCCTTCGTGCCCCTCTTGCCCCCGCAACCACAGTTTCCTCTCCCCTATGCACCTTATCTTTCTGCCCACTGCTTCTTTTCTTGGCACCTAAGCCCTTTACCGTATTCTTACTCTTAGACTCAGATCACAATGTTCTTGAAGCAATGCTCCTTGACTGACTCAAACCCTGACTCCCACGTGCTTTATTCTGACTTCTAATCCCCTGTCCTCTACCTCTCTGCTACTTGTGTGCCATATCAACTCCTGTCTCTCCTTAGTGAATTAAACATCCCACTAAATTACCACTTCTTCCTCACAGTAAGCCCCAATAATTCCTCTTCTAAATCGCCCAAAAGGGGGAAGGGAACTTGATATACTGCCTTCCTGTGGTATTTGCAACTACATTCAAAGCAGTTTACATATTATATATACAGGTACTTATTTGTACCTAGGGGGTTAAGTGACTTGCCCAGAGTCACAAGGAGCTGCAGTGGGAATCAGTTCCCCAGGATCAAAGTCCGCTGCTTTAACCACTAGGCTACTCCTCCACACCTTACCCCTTTCTAAAACTCCTACCCACTCCCTCAATCCCCAATCACCCAGTCACTTTAAAGAAAGGAATCCCCACAAAAAGAGAAAAAAAATCTGAAACCAGCAGTCACTAGGACCAAGGAGAACCCAAATCCCAGCACTACCAGATTGCCCAAGAAGCAAACTGCACAATTACGCAGGGCAAAACAATTCCAGCCACCTTCACTGGGTGCCCTAATTAAGGACACTGTTTACTAAGATGCACTAGTATTTTTAGCGCATGCTAAAAATTAGCATGCGCTAAAAATGCTAACATGCCTCTAGCATGGCTTAGTAAACAGGACCCTAAATCATTTATTCTCCTCCCACCAAAATAACTGCAGGCTGGACACTGCAACCAGGGTCTCCAACAACTACAGTACTCGCAGCCTGCCATCAAAGAACAAACATCCACGGCTAACAAAGACTAAAGATAACTCATGTCACTGACTGAAATATAAAGGGGAATTTTAGAAATTAACTCCCACCATGCCCTGGCTCCTAAAAGATCAAAAGCCCACCAAAGCTTCCCTTTCTGAACCCTTCTAATACTTACCTTTTATTAGTGCCAGAAGTCTCCTCAAGAGCCAATCAAATTGATCCTTGCTGCTAAACTTAACCTACTCCCCCTATGTATCCTCAAAATTGCTTCCAGCCTTCTAAACCCCTATCTGTGAGGTTTCCTGGGCTGCTCAGCCATTTTAATACACCCCTATGTAATCTCAGGGGTGTCACTCTTCCATCAGTAAAGCAAGTCCACTATAAAAGGATTTATACCACCCGATATTCAGCGCTATTAACTGGCCAGGAATGACTCCTGGCTGGTTAAATATCCTTAAGCTAGCTAAGCACTAATATTCAGTGCAAGATAGCTGGCTAGTGCCAATATGTATCGGCCGACTGGCTAAGTTTAGTGGCCAGATAGACCCACATAAATTGCAGGTCTATCTTTGGCCACTATAACTTAGCCGGTCAGCCGATGAAAATTGGCTTAACCGGCTATGTTCATAGCAGCCACAAAAACCCAGAAATTCAATGCTGGTTGCCGGATATGGCCCAGCATTGAGTTTGCAGGTTCGCTGCCAACCGCAGGAGTTAGCCAGGCTGCCTCTCATGGTCTGAACATTGTTCCCTCAGTCTTTTATTTTCCTATCAAGCAACTTTAATCTGGAATTCATTACCAATGGATGCTAAATTAGAATTCAACTATAGAAAATTCAGGAAAAAAAAAACATATTTGTTTAACAAGCATCTACTGGAATAAAGTTAGAATAATTTTACTTTTAATCTGTAACCTTCTCAGTAGTTTTTACTTAGCTAATCTTTTGTATTCAACATTGAACTACTTAGTTGGAATCCTGCAGAATATATGTGTAATTTCAATTCAATTCAATGCAACCTAATGAAAGGTTTACAGCCCATGATTACAGCATTTCAGAAGAAGCCATATTGCATGGCTGATAGCCTAGAACTGTCAGTGCGATGACTGGGGTAAATGGCTTGGGATGGGATACAAGCGGAAGAAGGAGTAAGGTAGGCTGGCTCTTTCCAAACAACAAGGGAGACGTATGTGCGATTATGAGTCTTTATTAAGAAACACCAAGCGACTTGACACAGCTGCTATGTTTCGGCGCCTAACCGCCTGCTTCAGGAGTTTTGTGGTGTATTGAAATGGTGTAATACAAAAAAAAAAGCAATTGCCATTGTTTTCTAGTTCTAGTGCTAAAAGACAGAGCTCAAGGCTAATGTCGTAGTCCAAAGACAATGGAAATACTTCTACCAACTACCGAAGCAGACTGCTTGATTGACTCTCGCAGGGATTGAGTGTTCCTCCACTTTTGTGATTGTTCCTCCCTTTGGGATGTGATACACCCCCTTTTTTAAATGTTCAAATTCTATTAACTCTCTGATTTCCTTATTTCTTTTAGATGCTAAGCTGTGGTAAAAGAAGCCCTGCACTAGCAGCGGTGGCTGTTTTTGCCGCACGCCAGTGCCCCATTTACCGCAATGAGTAAAAAGACCGTAAGAAATATGGCCGTGTGGTAAGTTCACACTTGCCACATGGTCATTTCAGGGGGAAGCACTAACTGTCACCCACTGAGGTGGCGGTAAGTGCTTCCGTGCTAACGCAGCAGTAGCCGGGCAGTGCACGGTACTGCTTGAGTACTGCTGGGTAATCCCTGTGCTAGAAAATTAGGTCTGATATTCTATAGCGCCAGAAATGGTGCATGCTGGGGCAGAACTACCGCCGGCCCAGTTCCGGGTTGCTGCAAAGCAACCCTTTAGTAAAAGGATCCCTTAGTGCAAAAACACAAAAGTTCTTTAGTAAACATGCCATTATATCTTTCCCTCCCTGATGTCTTACTAATTCTTTTGTACATGTTTATTTGCTATAGAGCATGCAGTAATTAAAATTTCAGGAAGCCAGCAAAGAATCTTTTCTCTTACAGAAAGTATCGTATATACCGGCCCACAGTCAGAACGAAGTCTGTAGTCTGTCTCAGATGCTCATAGTTGCATGCAGCTATTGTTTCCTACCTCTGGTTCTGCTTCCCTCTACCTGTGCTCTGAATTCTGTTTCAAGGGCAGGGACTGATTAAGATTTTCCTTTTTTTTTGGGGTGGGGGGAGGGAGGGATGAAACTGGACAGGTAGTGTAAGCTCAGCAGGGCTTCCTTTCACTGCTGAGCTAAAGAATGGGTAAACGTGAATCAATTTTTCACTCTTTCAAAAACTACAAAGACCAGGGCGCACTCAATGAAAATACATGGTAATACTGTTAAAACAAATAGCAGGGAATGCCTTTATCACTCGAAGAATAGTTAAGCTCCGGAACTCACTGCCAGAGAATATGGTAACAGCAGTTAACATATCCGAGTTTAAAAAAGGTTTGGATAAGCTCCTGGAGGAAAAATCCATAGTCTGTTATTGAGATGGACATGGGAGAAGCCACTGCTTACCCTGGGATTGGTAACATGCAATGTTACTACTGTAATCCCCTGTTAAATTGGGATTACTAAAGAGAGGGGAATGACTGGGAGGCAGTGTTGCCAAATGGCAAAAATTGTTCCAGCCCAAAACCAGCCAAATATTAATATAAATATTTATAAGGTAAATATGATTATTAATGAGGTCAATATGAATATTAATGAGATCAATGTAACTATTAAGCCGCATTAAGCCTACATTGTGTGGGAAAGCACGGGGTACAAATGTAATAAATTAATTAATTAATGAGGTCAATATAAATATTGATATTATATTAATTATATTATAAATAAATCATGTTATGTTATAAATAAATATTAATAAAATAACCACAATCATAAACAGAGCCACCCCCCAGCCCCCCCCCCCCCCCACGAAGAAAAGAATTTACTGAACTCACTGCACATGGCAGACTGAAGAGGTAGAGAGAGACTCTGAAAGTCTTCCCGCCGCCACGCAGGCGCACTCAGGCATTTAAAAGAAGCCTGCAGCCTGCCTTTGCGGGGCTTCTATTGGTCCTTGGGGAAAAAAACAGCCAACCCGCAGCCATGGTGTCAAAAAGCCACCCAATATCCCGCGACCTGTGTCTTTCTAAGAAAACTGCATGTGAAACCTGCCCAATTGTGTGGCCGGACCGTGGAATTGGCAGCTTTGCTGGGAGGTCCCTGGGTGGGAGGAAGTCCAGTCCATGGGAGTGTTTATGAAACAAAATGCAAAGGAAAAGTGCCCTGGTACAGAAGAGTGACAGGGGAGGTAGAGTTGACAGATCATAAAAGTGTGTGTTTGCATTTATGGGTGTCTTAGTTTGGTTTTCTTTTTCTTTGTGCATTTTGGTGCTTTTTGCTTGCAGAGCTGGAAGAGAAACTTGAAATGTTAGGGATCTGGAGACTAGACAAGAGCCTGGCCCCTGCACCAGGGTATCTGAGTACCAGGGTGATATGAGTAGAGTGGACACCACTGGGGAAGGGTTTAGCCATGAGGGTTGAACTGACTGAGAAAGTGCCTTCTAAGAGAGAGAGAAAGCAGTATTGATATCCAAAATTGGCTCCGTGTAAACTGCACAGGGGAGCTGTATATAATTGTACATATAATTAACTATCCTGAGTATCCCTGTAAATATACCTGGAAGAGAGGAGACAAGATTCCTTTTGAAGGACCACTGAAGAGAGAAAAGAGGTCGCTTCTTTCTCTTTAACATCAGCAAAATTCGCCCTTTCCTCTCTGAGCACACCACCCGAACTCTCATCCACTCTCTCATTACCTCTCACCTTGACTACTGTAACCTACTCCTCACTGGCCTCCCACTTAACCATCTATCCCCCCTTCAATCCGTTCAGAACTCTGCTGCACGTCTTATATTCCGCCTGGACCGATATACTCATATCACCCCTCTCCTCAAGTCACTTCACTGGCTTCCGATCAGGTACCGCATACAGTTCAAGCTCCTCCATCTAACCTACAAATGCACTTGATCTGCAGCCCCTCATTACCTCTCTACTCTCATCTCCCCTTACGTTCCCACCCGAAACCTCTGCTCACAGGACAAATCCCTCCTCTCAGTACCCTTCTCCACCACTGCCAACTCCAGGCTCCGCCCTTTCTGTCTCGCCTCACCCTATGCTTGGAATAAACTTCCTGAGCCCTTACGCCAAGCCCCCTCCCTGCCCATCTTCAAATCCTTGCTCAAAGCCCACCTCTTCAATGTCGCCTTCGGCACCTAACCTTTATACCTCTATTCAGGAAATCTAGACTGCCCAATTTGACTGCCCCTATTTGACTGACTGTACATTTGTCCTTTAGATTGTAAGCTCCTTGAGCAGGGACTGTCCTTCTATGTTGAACTGTACAGCGCTGCATAACCCTAGTAGCACTTTAGAAATGTTAAGTAGTAGTAGTAGTTTGATGCATTTTCTGCTGTTGGACTATTTTTTCCTATGGAACTGATTGAAGCTGCTGGTTGCAGAGTTAAAATAAAGAATTCTAGCTATCTAATATAATAAAGCTCAAGCTCACCTCCAGTTCTGAAGCTCACTGAAGCTCACAGTGTGGCAGGGAAACAGTGAAGCCCTGTAGTGTTGTAGCCTGTCAGCACCACTCACTCTCACTCTCACTCATACACCCACCCTCAGCCATGCCCCTTCCGGACATAATTCGTGAGGCCAACGTTCTAATGAAGCCACTCCAGCTCCATCGACTTCCGTGAAGGGTTTGTGGCGTTCGTGGTGGTGAAGCCTCTCGACTGAGCATCTGTCCATCTCAGTCAGTCACGCCCTCACGCCCTTCCGACGCTGGCGTCCTCCGCCCTCCGCAAAACAGCTGATGACCCACGCTGCCATCCTGCGCCCTCCTGACCCTACCTACATACACCTGCCGACACTTCCATGATCCCCAAGCTGCCACCCTCCACAAAACAAACCAATGGAACGCCAGATGACCAGGAGGTAAAAGTGCTCCGTGCTAGCAGGCCGGGGAACGAGTCGCAAATAACGGCGATCAAGTGCCACGGAGGGGTGCAGGACCACTACAAGGTGGGGAGAGAGGCAGAGGGGGGAGGCCCCTTGGCAGCCAGGCAAGCACTTCGAGGTGGGCAGAGAGGCAGAGGAGGGGAGGCCCCTTGCCAGCCACGCAGGCAGGCATGGAGGGAAACATCAGTGCTAGCAGGCAGGGAATGCTGCAGGAGGAGTAGGAGGTGGGGAGACAGGCATAGGGATGGAAGCCCCTTGGCAGGCAGGCTGCCAGGCACGCAGTCACTGCCACGCACTCTCATTCCCCCACACACACACCCACTCTCTCTCTCACAAACACACTGTCTCTCACAAACACACTCACACACACTAACTCTCTCTGTCTGTCACAAACACACACTTGCATCTGGCAGGCAGAGAAGAGGGAGGGAAGGGGGCCACCTTGGGGGAGGGGCACCCTAGCACACACTCTCATTCCCACATACTCACTCTCTCTCTCTCTCTCTCTCTCTCACACACAAACACACACACTTGCTACCACCTGTTTCATCACACACACTCTCACACACAAACATTGACACACTCTTTCTCTCTCTCTCATTCTCTCTGTGACACACACACTCCATCTCTCGCACACACTCTTTCTGAAACATACACTCTGAGGAAAACCTTGCTAGCGCCCGTTTCATTTCTCACAGAAACGGGCCTTTTTTACTAGTTTTGTTATAAACTGCTGACTATGGAGTGGTCATTTCAGACTGAATGATGTCAGGCTGTGTCTTCAAGACGACCTGTGTATGGCTGCTAGCATTGCTTCCCACAGAGGGCTTGTACCCAAGTCTGAGTTTCCTGGGGGAGAAGAGAGTCTTCCCACCCACTAATGATTCTTTCCCCAGGAGAAAGCACCATACACCAAGCAGAGTAAGTGAGGATCTGACGGAGACTGCCTTTAAGAAGCTCCAGTCCACTCAGACCCCGGACCCAGAAAGCGCACAGGTAAAGGAGCGTTACACTACTAATTGGGTTTCTGCCAGGTAATTGTGACCTGGATTGGCCCCTGTTGTAAGCATGATACTGGGCTAGGTATGGCTATTCTTATGGTCTTATGTTCTCATGTTAAGATGGGTCAGCCCCAACTGGACTTTACTCTGTTTGAGAAACGATTACCTGTTATATGCACTATATGCTGTGCAAGTTATAGAGTTTGGAGAAAGTGACCCCAATAAAACAGGGCCATCCTTTTATCTTCCTGGAATCTATGCCTACAATTGATGCTCAAATGTTGAAGGACTCAGACACAGAGAAGGTTCATTGCCCAATCCCAACAAGAAGGACAATATCCATTGTGAAAATCCTGAAAAATCAACTGGAGGAGGACTGAGGTGGGATACACCTGTTATGAATGGAGGGCCAAGTTGCATAGCTCAACAATAGTGAACCACAGATTAACAAATAGCTGAGACACATAAGGGAGAGATCATTAGTTGTGGCCAATGTATGCATCTTACCTCTGTCACTGTCATACAGATATGCAAATTTATCCCATTGATGGTACTCAATCAAACTTAGAAGAGCTCCCTTCAGGTCTGGTCTCATCTGGATAATAAATGGATGTGTTCCGTCTGTTGGAAAGCTGGGAGTTATAAAAGAGACATGAAGTGTTCCACAAAATGATGTGATGGTATTTACAGACTTCTTGTCATAAAATCCAAAAATAGCAAAGACTCCTCTTGAAAACTGGGAGCAGACTGCAATGAAAACAGAAAGGGAAAATATCACAAAACTGAAATAAAAAAAAAATTAAACAAACATCAGTATTATTCTCCACAGATAAGGCTTTTATTATTACAGTGTAAAATATTGTCGCAAAATTGCATTTCATATGAAAAATAGCACAAAATGCCTGGAAAGTTGAGAAAATGCCAAATGTCAGGTGATTTACAACAAAGTGCACTTTTCTGAAGTCACTTAGCAACAGAACACTTTTGCAGCAATAAACAAGACCCCTTCATGAAGACATTTATTTAAATTTGGCTTTACAGAACAATATAAATTCATGAAAAGCAGCTCATAAGTTCCGCAAGTAATAAAAAGGTGTGCACAAAAAAGGATTTGTGAGTCCATTTCACCAGGATAACAACTATATCTCTAGATGTGTATGTATTTTTTTTATGTCATCAACACAAGTAGCCCAGTCACATGTCACTAACAGATTTTAAAGGCCCACATGGCCTAAATGAGAGGCCTTCTGTCCTCCCTGAAGGGGGTGAGGCTTCAGTTCCATAATGGCAGACCCAGACTCGGCCTTAGACCTTGAACTTGAGTCAATGTTCTTCAATGCAAGACCAGGGGCCAATGTTGCCCCCCCCCCCCCCCCCCCATCCTCTTTCTGCTTTTTTTTTCTACTCTCTTGCCTGTCTACCCAAGCTCGCAAACAGAAAGGGGAAGAAGTGGATGGGTGTGTGGGAGAGAAGAACAGTATGATTGAAGGACAAGGCATATCTCAACAGTCAAAGAGAATGCCTTTGGAAATGCTCATCTTCTTAAGGATACTCCCAATGAAAAGTTTGAAGGCAGGTTAGTGGGGATGCAGTGTCATGGCCCTACATAGGAAGATATTTGGCAGCTGTCCTTCAGCTCTTTTGGATCCAATTTGGCCCCAAAAACTGGCTTATAGACAAAATTAGGTCCCTTGCCCCCTTCCTTAGGGACACCTCAAGTCCTTGGTAATAGTATTGATAGGGCTCAGACAATGCTATTTGCAGTTGGAATAGGAGAGAATAAATACTGTTCCTGCCCGTAATATTCCTCGGACCCTAAGTATGAGTTGGAATCTCAGGGGGTGGAGGGTGGCTGTAATCTGTAGTTCTTCAAAGGGAGTGGAGCCTAAAGGAGCAGGTCTCTACAGGGGTGGGGGGGCTATTTTTTAATGTTTATGTCCTGAGTAGGGCCTGGGGTGGATGTTAGGGGGCACTGGCTAAAAGTTAGATTTTTTTGGTCTAGACCTGTTTCAATCACAACTAAATCACAAAATGTTGCCCTACATAATTAGATTACCACTGAGGGGATTAAAGCATGACACCCTCCCACCATAATCCCCCAGTGGTCACTGCCCCCCTATTCCACACCCCCAAAGATGTTAAAGAAACAGCACATATCAGCCTCTATGACAGCTTGAGATGTTATGTCTAGCCCTGTTAGAGCAGCAAGCAGGTCCATATCCCATTCTAACTGGTACCCTCGTGGTGGATTTAGATGTCATATTGACAATGCCCCTCTGCATATATTAATACATTATAAGAGTAAATCAGCAAGATGTCAAGCATGCTAATCTGGAATGGCATTTTAAAAAGGACGTACAAAGCAGAATTGAGATGTCCAGGTCGAGACATCTCACGTTCTGCTAGTATTTGAAAACAGGATCTGCCTACATAGAGCTTGTTCTGAAATACATGATGAATGTCTGTTACGTGCAGCAGGATTATTCATTTTAGAAAACAGAAACATCCAAAATATGGATGGACTCAGAAAAACAAGCACAAACATCTATTTTCCAGCACATAAATGTCTATTTATTTGTTTCATTTATAACCCACCTATTAACTGGGCAAGGAACAAGTAAAATTACACTGGCTCCCACTTAAGGAACGCATCACGTTCAAAATATGCTCACTAGTTCACAAAATTATCCATGGAGACGCACCAGCTTATATGTCTGACCTGATAGACCTACCACCTAGGAATGCCAAAAGATCATCCCGCACATTCCTTGATCTGTACTTCCCCAGCTGCAAAGGAATGAAATACAAACTAATGCATGCGTCAAACTTTAGCTACCTGAGCACACAGTTATGGAACGCACTGCCGCGCAGCTTAAAATCGATCTACGAAAGAATGAACTTCCACATATCACTGAAGACCCATCTCTTTAATAAAGCATACCACAACAATCAATCAATGTGAATATGCACAATTCGCCTATATATGTTTATAACTGTTTCTCAATTTTCTACTTGTATACTATAACTTTGTTTAATTATCATCATGATGACCAAGACTTTGCAATACTAAATGTTTATTACTAACATTCTTCCACTACTCATGATGTATTGTAAGCCACTTTGAGCCTGCAAAGAGGTGGAATAAGGTGGGATACAAATGCAATAAAATAAAAATAAATAATAAAATACATAATATAATTTTTTAAAAACATAAGCAAAATAATAACATTGTACAAATCATACATCAGATATAAAACTAAAAACAAAACCAATGTGATATTCACCTCTTTTTACAAATTCAGACCAATCCCAGGCCCTCTTATTCCATAAAAGCCTAAATAAACAAAAGGGTTTTCACCTTTTTCTTAAATTCTGAAACAGATATCTGTGTTGTGAAATAGGACATTTATCTTGGCCCACGCTGTCCCAGAACCTGGGGTGACAGTACACAAGTCATTAAGGGGGCTTTTTACCAAGGTATGCTAGGGACGCTGAGATGGGGGGAGGAGGGGGAACAAATTCCCTGAGCCCAACATCCAAGGAGGCCCAGCACTGGTAAGTCTTCAGGAGGTAGGCAGAAAGCTCTGCTCCCTCAGTTTGTCTCTCTCCTGCTCCTTTGTGTCAGGACACAGTGATTGCCTTAACATGATAACCAGGGTCCTGGCACACAGGAACAGGAGAGTGACAGACTGAGGGAGAAGCAGACACAGGAAGGTAAGGGGATGGGCTGCTGGAATTTAAATTAGCTTGTTTTGTTTTAAAGATTTGAGTCAGTGCAACTCCTGAGTTTCTCTCTAGTCTTGCTTAGAGGCTCCTCTAGATTAAAAGATCATTCTATTTAACATTTCCCATCATTTAAATCTATTCAATACTCAAGGATTTAGGCAGTGGTGTGCTGGAGCAGGCTCTCGAGAGCCGTTTGTTAAGTTTTTAAGAATTTTGGGAGCCGGTTCTCCATGGCTACTTTAACAAATGGATCCCAAAATGTGGGCTTGGGCCCCTCCTGAATTCTCTTTTACTTTGCTGGCGAGAGAGAGCCCCCTGTTAACAATTTACCAGCACACCCCTGGATTTAGGAAAGAACTTTTTTCAATCAAGGGGTTTATATGTGGAATGCTTTACCATCTTTTCTAACTCAGGCATCTTATGTTATTTTTCATAAAGAATTTAAAACATATTTGTTTCAAAAATATCTGATTTAGAGGTTCTTAAAGCTGAATTCATTATCTGAGGGGTAAAAATCATTTATGCACTTATTTAGCTTTTTTAGCAACAGTTCATGCATATTTACATGGTCTCAGCAAGTTTGATTTTATGGTTTCAAAGGACCCAGGAAGAGACACGTGGCTCAGCAATATTATCTCTGCTTTTTTAATGTCTTTTTTATTCAGCTGTTTGAAGTGGCACCACCACTATTTTTGGATATATAACTAAGGGCCTAGCTTAGCGGGGTTTAAAAAAGGTTTGGCTATCTTCCTAAAAGAAAAGTCCACAAGCCATTATTAAGATAGACTTGGGAAAATCCGCTGCTTATTTCTAGGATAAGCAGGATAAAATATATTGTACTGTTTAGGGATCTTCCAGGTACTTTTTGGTCACTATTGGAAACAGGATACTGGGATTGATGGACCTTCGGTCTGTCCCAGTATGGCAACGCCTATGTTCTTATCAAGCCGCACTAGCAGCTCCAGGTGCGGTAATGCCAACAAATCCCATTCACTTTGAATGGGCTTCGTCGGCATTGCTGTGCGGGAACCGCTAGCGCAGCTTGATAAAAGAGGCCATAAATTATATATATATATTTATATATATTTTGTCAGTAATCAGCATTGGTGGAGTTTGTAGTGTATCACCAGCTAGGTAAGCCATCCTCTAGGTTTTAATGGTTGGACTTCTCTGTGTTTGTGATTTACTGTTTTAAGTATTGCTGTACATTTTTATTCCTATTGTTTTAGTTATTTATAGATTTAATTAAATATTCATTTGCTTTTTTTATTTAGTTGTACTTTTGATACATGTACATATGTTTTGAGCTTTCATGGATTTAAATAAGGTCTGTTCTTTTCATGTATTCCATGATTTTTGGCCTGGGCAACTATGCTAAGGGAAATTGGGCAAAACTGAAAACATCTCTCTGATGACTGTGACAAACAGGAACTTGAACAAGAAAATATATATATTATCCAAGAGCAGAGGAAGGAATAACAATTCAGCACAAATTACTGATAGAAAAGATCACAAGATGTACTACAGAGGTCCTGTTGGCGCATTGCTGAAACACCCTTGTCTATGGTGTTCTATTCCCTTCTTTGGTTGTATGATTGTTACCTGTCCTATCAGTGGAATTCTTTTATTGATTTTAATGTTAGTTAATTACTTTCCCACCTTTTACAAATCCGCACTAGCGGCTGCCGGTGCAGTAATGCCGACAGAGCTCAAATGGGCAACTACCCTTATTAGTGACTGGAGGAGTAGCCTAGTGGTTAGTGCAGAAGACTTTGATCCTGGTCAACTAGGTTCAATTCCCACTGCAGCTCCTTGTGACTCACTTAACCCTCCATCGCCCCAGGTGCAAAATAAGTACCTGCATATAATAGTTAAACCACTTTGATTGTAACTACAGAAAGGCAGTATATCAAGTCCCAGCCCCTCTCCCTTTCCCTTATTAAGTTAGGTACAAGACTGCCTTTATTTTATAACTTGGGCATGCAACTTTGTGTATTAAGCATAAAACTAGGAATGCAAGTTTATAGAATTAGGGGGGGGGGGGGGAAGTATTGAAGTACTAAAGTAAAGGCCAAGAATTTATCACCATGATGAAACCTGGACAAGCATTCCACCAGGCAGAAGGAACTTTTAGTATAGGAACATTGCTGGGCAGACTTTTACGGTCCGTGCTCTGAGAAAGGCAAGGACAAATCAAACTCAGGTATACATATAAAGTATCGCATACCACGTAAAATCTTGTTGGGCATACTGGATGGATCGTACAGGTCTTTATCTGCCGTCATTTACTATGTTACTATGGAATGACTGCGAACCAACTAGTATATGTAGGAAAGGAAGCAACGGAATTTGCAAAACAAGAGAAAAAATATTAATGAGATGGTTCACAGCAAGTATAGAAAAAAAAAAGTGGTAAAACAGACCTATGTAGATTCCGTCAGAAACAGCTGGATGTCTGTGAAGTCCGTATGGCAGAAAATGTCTATACAGAAAGGCATGATAAAATGGCATGTCTCATCCATTGAAAACTTTGTAAACGCTACATTATTGTACTGGAAAAGCATGGAGATCACAACCCTAAGAGAATTGCAGAGAACATTCCCATTCTGACTGATAGAAAGAAGAAAGCAAGAACACAGTGGTAATGGAGAAAAATGCCATTGATCATAGAGGTGTCAATTCCAAGTGATTATTTTATGAATTGGGTGGAGAGGGAGAAGAAATTCAAATACCATGAAATGAGTCAGAGACCAAAAAAATGTGGCAGAAAGATACAGAAATATTACCCTTTTTATTGGGAGCCAAAGGTTTGATTGAAACTAATTTCCAAGAACACTGAAAGGTTGCCTCAACAAATTACATAGTAACATAATAGATGACGGCAGAAAAAGACCTGCACGGTCCATCTAGTCTGCCCAACAAGATAAACTCATATGTGCTACTTCTTGTGTATACCTTACCTTGATTTGTATCTGCCATTTTCAGGGCACAGACCGTAGAAGTCTTGCCCAGAACTAGCTCCACCACCCAAACACCAGCCCCGCCTCCCAATCTCAGCTAAGCTTCTGAGGATCCATTCCTTCTGCACAGGATTTCTTTATGTTTATCCCACGCATGCTTGAATTCCGCTACCGTTTTCATCTCCACCACCTCCCGCGGGAGGGCATTCCAAGTATCTACCACTCTCTCCGTGAAAAAATACTTCCTGACATTTTTCTTGAGTCTGCCCCCCTTCACTCTCATATCATGTCCTCTCTTTCTACCGCCCTCCCATCTCCGGAAAAGGTTCGTTTGCGGATTAATACCTTTCAAATATTTGAACGTCTGTATCATATCACCCCTGTTTCTCCTTTCCTCCAGGGTATACATGTTCAGGTCCGCAAGTGTCTCCTCATACGTCTTGTAACGCAAATCCATACCATTCTCGTAGCTTTTCTTTGCACCGCTTCCATTTTTTTACATCCTTAGCAAGGTACGGCCTCCAGAACTGAACACAATACTCCAGGTGGGGCCTCACCAACGACTTATACAGGGGCATCAACACCCCCTTTCTTCTGCTGGTCACTCCCCTCTCTATACAACCTAGCAACCTTCTACTTATGGCCACTGCCTTGTACCACTGTTTCGTCGCCTTCAGATCCTCAGATACTATCACCCCAAGATCCCTCTCCCCATCCGTAACTATCAGACTCTCCCCGCCTAACACATACTTATCCCGTGGATTTCTACTCCATAAGTGCATCACTTTGCATTTCTTTGCATTGAATTTTAATTGCCAAACCTTAGACCATTCTATGAATTCCAGAAGAAAGCTTTCTTAGCCTGATGCAAGTTCTACACTGAGTGTTGGTGGTAAACTTGAGAGTGAGATCATTCTCCACATATCCTGGCCTAGGAGCGAGATTCATTATGGTCATCTTAGGTGCAAAACTGACCTATTTGAAGACATTGCCCCCAGGAAAACATGCCAGTATCACTATAAAAAGAGATCATGACAAAGGGAACAGAACTCATCGTCTTTCAAGGAAAATAGAATAATCCAAATAGAATAATACTGAAATGTTTATTTATTTATTGCACTTGTATTCCACATTTTCCCACCTATTTGCAGGCTCATGTGGCTTACAGAGCACTGTCATGGCATAGCCATGTCAGGTTACATCATACAATTGGTGTTACAGAAGTTAAAGAAGGCAAAAGGATTTGTTCAGGCATTAGTCTGTGTTACTACATTTCAATACAGAAAATGGTTACAAAGGTTGTCAAAATATTTAATATTACTCTATTCCCAATTTTCTGTAGTATCCCTATTGTATTTAAATATACTAAGGAGCCAATTCTATAATGGCTTCTCGGCATGTAAATGTTAGGACCTATTTCATAAAATTACCCCCCATTTGTACTTTTTTTGACATGGATGTCTTTATTATAGCTCTCTCTACTCAAAGCTGTACATTAACCCACCAATTCGATAAAGTTGGGAGCCCAATGTAATGATTAACGTGCAAAGTTGTGTTCACAATTATAGAATAAGGACAGTTATATGCCAAACATAATCATTTCATTGAAGCCATTTGGCTTTAACAACCAATAATTGCCCATTATTGGTGTTAATTGGCCGTAATTGACTCTAACCTTGCAGTTAGGCACATAACTGATGTTAGTCAGTATTCTATAAACTAGGTGCATAATTTCTATAGCATGCATGTCAAGGGAGCAGGACCTGGGAGGGGAATGGATGGATCGGTGGCATGCCTAGGAGTTACATGCGTGGCTTATACAATACTAGCAGTTACACACCTGAGAATGCTGTATAGTGTGACTAAAGTTGCATGCACAAATCTGGGCATATTCTGAGTTATGCACATAACTCAATTGGTTAACAAGCCCAATCAGTGCCAATAATTGAATGTTAACAAGCAATTATCAGCACTATTGGCAATAGAGAATATACATGCACTACTCACTAATTGTATTCCATAAAGTAATCCACGTAATTCTACCTCGTGCATCTCAAAGTGGGTGTGGCCCCGGTAGGAGAATGGGTGGTTCCTAAAATTTGTGCACAGTTTTATAGAATAACCCATTCCATGCCTAAAGTTAGGTGTGAGCATTTACATCAGCTTTTCATTGGTATAAATGGTTGTGCCTAAATTTTTGTCACGTGGGCAGCACTATACATATTCTATAAATGGTTTATAGAATACACATAGGTGCAATTTCCATCCATGCCGATATTTTCAGCTCCAAATATAGAATGAGGCTCTTAATGTCCCATGCATCCTTTTGGTTATAGCAACTGCCTTACATTGCATCTCTACCTTGAAGTCACTGAACACCATCATCCCAAGATTTCTCACCTTGTTAGTACAATCAGTATCTCAAGCCTATTGCATACAGTGTTGTTGAATCTTTGTAACCAACATGTATGATTTTGTACTTTTTTTTGCCTTGAATTGTAACCATTCCTATATCATATCATTTTTTATTAAGTCCCTGAGAGATGTCTGCTCTGTTGTTGATCTTAGTAACCTGTGAGAAAGCAAACATTTTCTTCTAACTAATCTGCAATGTAAGATGTGCTCATACCCAACGCGCAGAAACTGTTTCCAGTTCAATTGTTTGTCTAATGCAGCAGGAAAAACTGCACAGTCAAAAAGTGATAAGTGTGTTTGTATAATTGGAATAAGAAAAATTGTTCAATGAAAACTGTAACAGCTAACACAGAAAGGTCAATTGTTTTTATTTCTACTCAACTTTAACAATACGAATGAAAATGCATTGGGTTGTGTACATAGCTAGCTGCTTTCTCAACAGTTGCAATCTGGAATTTGTCTGCTGTTTTATCCTCCTGAGGCCAAAAAGGAGTCGGATAAATCATATCCAGTGTACTGGCTGAAAGAAAATAGGATGCAAAAATCATTGGTATTGACTGTGGATGTTAATAAGAGGTATTTTAAAACTTGTATAAAATTGCCAGGAAGTGTATAAATAACAGCAATAAGCTGTATCCCAGGTGGCTCATTCAAAACGTTAAAGGAAAAATACTCAGAACCACTGTTCCCTCTAAGCTGAGCTGGAGTCCTCCAACCGCATTATCTCCAGTGGGTGGTGGTGCTTCAATATTGTGCTTTCAGTTGCTAGGGACAGGCTGGTTCCCTGGACTCCTGCAGAGCTTGCCTATCCCTCACTATTGAAAATGTGCTTGTGAAACAGCACCCCCCACTGGCAGGACTGTGACTGGAGGACTCCAGCTCAGGATAGAGGGAACAGTGCTCAGAACAAGAAGTACATCTAAAATAACAGAACAGTGAAGGAGGTAACCACGAAAACTTCAAAATTAAGGGCCTTTTTACAAAGGCATGCTGAAAAATGAGAATCCCATGTTTAGGGGGCAATTCTATATATAGCATAAAAAAACAGAGCTGAAAAAGTGCTATTCTATAAGATGCACTTAAAGTTGGATGTGGTTTGTAGAATAGTGCTTACACCTGGGAATCACACCTAACTTTAGGTGCAGCCATTTTCACCAACTGAAATGGTGCAAATGTACGCACCTAAATTATTCTATAACAGCTCACGTAAATGCTAGGATTACCCTTGTTCTGCCCATGACCCTACCATGTCCGCTCCCCTTTATTTTACTCGCACATAAAATTCCAATTCAATCTAATCATTGCCAATAATTGCTTGTTAAAAAGCCAATTATTGGTGCTAATTAGCTTGTTATTCAATTAAATTTCCCAAATTTGCATGTAATATCTACTTAGAGCAAGCTAATCTCTCTAATATATTAATAACTGTAAGATAATAGAGGAAAATACTTCAGAAACTCAAGTGCACCAATATTTAGGTGATTAAATTATACCACGTAAAAGGCAGATGTTAACATCAGTGCAAAAATGTTGCATTTTAGTGCATAGCTCATACAGAATACAGCTGCTAGACTATATAGATTGAATGGATATATTAGTGTTTCAACTCATCTTAACAAACTGCACTGGCTTCCCATAGCAGAAATGTTCAAAGCTACTTGTTTAGTTTTTCAAATCTTACAGGGTTTCACCTCTGAACTGCTGACTAAGACTACCTTGCTACGTTTGGTCCAGTCTAACAGACTGAAAGAACAACTGATGCGAGCGTCCCCGTTTCAAAAGACAATTCAAAATTAAATTTTCAGCTTTCCATTCCCTGTACTTGGAGTTAAAATATGGAGCTCTCTTCCTATTGCCATCAGAACAGAAAACAGCTACCTTAGCTTCAGGAAGAAGCTAAAATCTTTACTTTTCCCAGACTGCTTCATAACTATCCATTGACTTCTACCTCCTATTATCATCCGTTATCCTTTTCTATAATGTTTTTGATCTAATGCATTACACCAATGGTGTCTAATTGTTCTCATACCCCACACTAACATTATCGGCTTTTGTCTCACCTGGAATGTAAACCGCACTGAACCCTGGAAAGGGGATATTAGCGGTATACAAAAATTGATTTGTATTGTATAAGTTACACACATAAGTGTGGGAGCCATCAGTGTGCCTCTCCTGTGGATGCTGTCTTATATCTATACACTATCCCCTGGATTTGGGTGCAGTCCTGAGATGCATGCGCAACTAAAATGGGTAACGAGCCAAAAAACATCAATGACTGGGCCCTAGGAATCATTTATTGATGTTAATTGGCACCAATTTTGGATTTCTGTGCCCATCTTGCTACGAGCTATTCTATAAAACTGCACACCAACATCCCATGGCATGCAAACCAAAAGGGGGCGTGGTCACGAGACGGGCATAAGTGGGTCAGGGGCATTCAGAAATTTACGTGCAGTGTTATAAAATACCACAGATGCACACACAAATTGGGTACCAGGAATTATACCTGGTTTCAGCAGGAATACATCCTGGTGCCAAATTTAGGTGTGGGAATCGGTGCTGTGCATTATTCTGTAAAGGAGGCCACAGAATTAACAATGGGCATATAACATTGGCATTGCTTCAGCAGTGAAATTGATTTTACAAGGGAGTTAGAGTCAGGGGCGTAGTCAGACTTCGGCAGGAGGGGGGTCCAGAGCCTGAGGTGAGGGGGCACATTTTAGCCCCCACACACACACGCCGACCCCCCTCCATTGCCGACTTTGCTCCCCCCCTGCTGCCGATCCTCTCGACCCCCTGCTCCCGCCGCCAACCCGCCGCTGCCTACCTTTGCGGTGGGGGACCCCAACCCCCGCCAGCCGAGGTCCTCTTCTTCCGCTCAAGGCTTCCTTCTGTTTCTGACATCCTGTACGTTGTACGTGCAGGAGTCGTCAGAAACAGAAGGAAGCCTTTTGCAAGAAGAAGAGGAGCTCAGCTGGCGGGGGTTGGGGTCCCCGCCAGCAAAGGTAGGCAGCGGCGGGGAGCGAAAACACAGAGTTAATGCATCATACATGCATTTCTAATCATATGTTCCCCAAACTAAGGGACACTTTTAGAAAGCTGCAGTAAAAAGGGCTCTGCACTAGCGGTGGGGACTGTTTTTGCCACGTGGTGAGGCCCTTTTTACCATGGCACATAAAAAGGCTGAAAAAAAGACATCGGACCTCTTATAGAGCAGAGCTATTTCAAGTCCAAGCTCTTTTCAAAGCTGTCGTCTATCATTTGCCTCAATGACCTATTCCCTTTACCAATCTTGTATGTTCAAACTTTTAATGAGATAAATAGAAAAATGGGAATTGCTCTTACCGTTTGGCCTGGGGGGGCGGGGAAGCACTTAGTGGAGGAATAGCCTAGTGGTTAGTGCAGTGGACTTTGATCCTGGGGAACTGAGTTCAACTCCAATTGCAGCTCCTTGTGACTCTGGGCAAGTCACTTAACCCTCCATTGCCCCTGGTACAAAATAAGAACCTGAATATATGTAAACTGCTTTGAATGTAATTGTAAAAAACCTCAGAAAGGCAATATATGAAGTTCCAATTCCCCATTTGAGATTCTACATGGAATGTTGCTACTATTGAGATTCTGTTGCTACTATTTGAGATTCTACATGGAATGTTGCTATTCCACTAGCAACATTCCATGTAGAAGCCTGCCCTTGCAGATCAGCAATGCGGCTGCGCAGGCTTCTGTTTCTGTGAGTCTGACATCCTGCACATACATGTCAGACTCACAGAAACAGAAGCCTGCACGGCCGCATTGCTGATCTGCAAGGGAAGGCTTTTACAGGGCATGTTGCTAGTGGAGGAGTAGCCTAGTGGTTAGTGCAGTGGGCTTTGATCCTGGGGAACTGAGTTCAATTCCCTCTGCAGCTCCTTGTGACTCTGAACAAGTCACTTAACCCTCCATTGCCCCTGGTACAAAATAAGTACCTGAATATATAAAACTGCTTTGATTATAGTTGCAAAAACCTCAGAAAGGTGGTATATCAAGTCCCATTTCCCTTCCCTTCCCTCTTACCACCATCCATTAAGGGTGAGGTAAGGGCTCCCATGTGAACCAGGTGGTAACCAGGTAGTGTGAAGCACTGCCCGATTAATGCCAAGTAACCCCCTTTTTTAATATTTCCGTTAGGGTGGGAAATGCTGCATGCTGGGGTGGAACTACTACCGGCACCTGTGTTGGGCCAGTGGTAGCCCCAGATTGGCACACGGTAAGCCTGCGGTGGACTTACTGCCGCTTAGTAAAACGGCCCCTTATAGCAAAGCCATAAAAATTAGGAGGAAAAAAAAAGTATTGCATGTGTCTCACTGACTTAGTGCTTTATTTGATTAAATGTTTTAGATAAGATTCTTTAGTACTCAGCAAAAGCCATTACATCTGCATGACCCAGGAGTTTTGAAGCATTTTCTCAGAGGAACAAATGGAAGAAAACCAACAGATCTGCC